>NW_027108193.1:370911-378038 GCF_000696795.3 Halyomorpha halys
TTTGATATGCATTCTCATCGGTATTGTGATATTTAAATATTTACTATAATTAGTGTTGAACTATCGTTAGCAATAATATTATATATATTTGAGATTTTGCATTCTCTATCAACGCCCCTGGCATACGCTTGGGGGACCTCAGGGAACGGCTCGTTGTACCAATAAATATTCAGTAAGAGAGGAGAGGATTTATATGATTATATCGTTGTATTTATAGTCTTATTTCCATTACCATAATGAAAATTCGATTACATTTATTTGCATATTTCGATTGAATAAGCATCTGCCTTTATAATATTATACTAACAAGTTAAAAAAAAAAAAAAATGTTTTACTAAAGAATCCGAAGTAAATTTTAAAAAAATATTTTTTAAGTTTATTAGACTAAAATAAAACCTTAATGAAATTCTCAATTTAGTGGGTCGGTAGGTAGGGAGGGCTGTTTCACTCTGATTTGCTTACCTTAGCCCAGCAGCTGTTTCCCAAGGAAGAAATGAGGTCTGGGGAGCGCCCTTTAGAGACTTAAGCTCCTGGAGGCTGAATAATTTTATAAAATTAGTACCTGGAAAAACTCTCTGGAATTTCTCTCGATCAGCAGAAAAGAACAGTGGATAAAATTGCTTTATCTGTACTTCCTCAACCGAAATAAAATTGAATGTTGATTAAAATATAATATTTTTCAATGTAGAAACTAAATTATTTTATAAATAGTATTTGATATGCATTCTCATCGGTATTGTGATATTTAAATATTTACTATAATTAGTGTTGAACTATCGTTAGCAATAATATTATATTAATACTTATTAATCACACTCATGTTCAAAAATATTTAAAACATCAAATGTTTTCCCCCAGTATGCAGCAGTATAACACGCTAAGTCTCATATTGACGAAGTAGTTTGAAATTGCTTTACCATTAATCCGGAGAGGTCACCAAACTCCGAATGAACAGGATCTGAATATTACATGAAACCTTAGTTGGTTCGCGCCATTGTTGGCTTGGAAATATGATCCGCTCCCCACACAATAGGATCAAGGAACTCCGTCATTTAGCGGAATGGTAGGCGGGCAACTTTGGAATTGTCATTGTAATTGCTTTTGATCAGATTCAGATAAAGGGGTCTTTATTAGAAAGAGAAGTTTATAAATCGAAATTGACTTAAATTTAGACAATAATTTGACTGTATCTAAGAACCAGATATTGAAACTGAATTCGCATATGCAGCATTAAATATCTAACCGAAATTTTGTGAAATTGTATTTTATAAACAACTAGCTGACCCGCCAATGCTTCGCGATTGCTATATTTAAGGATATATATAGATTTAATGAACACAATTAATAGATTGATATAAATTATTGTGTTTAGTTAACATTAATTACCTATTATACATTATTATTATGGTATGCGATAAGGAACGAAGCAGAAGTATTATGCGACAAAACTCAAAGCTCTACTAATAGGATATAGGAACCCTGTTTCCTAAGTACATCTAGTGAGATTAAATTTCGAAACCCATATTTCACCCTAATTTTTGTAAATATAATATAACTCAATAGAATCAGTTTTTAGCACTTCCAGAAAAACTTTTTTTTTTTTAATATTTATTTATTGCTATTTACAACTGTACATTATAATACATTTAGTAAATCTGATCTAAGTTAAATTGGAGTGTTTCAGTCGTGTAGAGAAACTACCCAGTGGTAACACTCTAATGACATTTTACATTAGCTGGTCTCGTGGCTATCTTCTTCTCAGGCGCCTCGGAGGATTGTCAGGAATGCAAGAGGGTGCAAGATTAGAAACTAGGGGGTTTGAGTGGTTAGAGAGTTAATAATAGAAGGAGTGATATCTGGTTCGGGCTAGATCGGTTACGTAGGGAACATTAAGGTCTTTTTGTATGATTTTATTTGTGACAAAGTAAGGAGCATTGAGGATTTTGGATTGTAAGGATTGAATACGAGAGGGATTTCGAAGGTTTAGTGGAACCCCAAAGCTCAACTCCAAATGTCCAGATTAGCCTTATTACAGTCATGTAGATCAGTCTTTTGTAATGTGTTGGAAGTTTAGACCGTTTGTCTAGTAAGTGCTGTAATAGTCGAAATCGACGTGCAGTTTCCTGTCTTTTCAGTCTGGTGTGAGGATTCCAGGTTAATCGTTTGTCCAAATGTAGTCCAAGGTAGCGGATCTGTTCGGCAGGGGTAAAAGTAACATCATTAAATGAAACTGTAGGGCAGTCAGTAGGTTTACGACGAAGGGTAAAGGTGATTTGATGGGATTTATTAGAATTTATCTTAATCCTTCAATTACGACACCAATCTTCGAGGACTGTGATATGGAATTGGAGATTTTGGGATACAATTAATGGGTTATTATTAACAGCGATCACACATGTGTCATCGGCATACGAGGTGAGGATAGTGTTCGGATTGGTTGGAATGTCAGCTGTATAGACGGTGTAAAGGATGGGACCAAGGATACTACCTTGAGGAACACTAGCAGACTGAGAATAGAGGGATGAATAGGAACCATTGTTCAGTAACACTTAAATTCGAATTTTTGAAAAAAATAGGAAAATAAAATTTACAGTGAAAAAAAATTGCACGTAGATCGGTCCGGTAATTCAAAAGTTCATTGTGGACAAAGATTCGACCATTCCCTTTTGCATATATAGATGATGTGATAAGACGATAACTATAGTAACGAATTTGATAACGAATAATTTCGTTGTATCATAGTTTAATACTGGTCTGATTTAGGTTATTTTTTCTTATTCTTTGAGGTAATTTTATTATCTATGACATTCTCATGTATAAAGCACATGAAATATGAGTAGTTTTTGAATAATAACCCTCACAAACCGTGTCTAATTACACAAATTAGAACCGGAGATTTAAAATAAAAAGTGTGAATAGTTTTTCACTATTTAAAACCCATGTTTCACCCTTATAAGGGCATCAAACATAACATTTGTTTATGTCGGCTGAAAGAGAAGACATTCAGCTTGTCTAAGGTTATATTAACGTACGAATCAGATAAAATGAAGAAGATTTACGAACGATTACATGAAAAATAGTCACCGGAGGAAAAAAAAATCCTCGGAATGTATCAAGGTGAAAGTATTCTTTTTTAAATTGGAGACCTTGGTTATAGGACCACCTTCGTATGGAGGGCGGGAGTGGAGGGTATCATGCCGTTTTTCAATTTCAGGCGCTTTTTAAATATTTAATTATCTTAAAGTTTCCTCCTCCGTTTTAAGCTAATATTTCTAATATTTATAAGTGATATAGGGCTATCGCTCTCTGGGGGATTAGCGGGGCGGGTCCGGCGGAGAAGGATTGCCTTGTTTTGTGTTATGATCTCGTCTTGTGAGATTGTGACATGTCGTACATTGACCAACCTACTCGCTATAATTGTCTGTTTGAAATAATTTCAGAACCATATGGTAGAACTCTTGGTTTTTTTTTTTTTATTTGTAATTGTAATTATATATAAATAAAGAGGATTTGAAAATAAAAAACTTGGGTTTTTTAAAATTAAAATTCCTCAATTAATGCATATTTCAAATCAATTATAGATAAGTATATATACTTCTTATTAATTCATAATCTTCCTAGAGATAACATAACTAGGTTACTATCTAAACGAAAAAAAAAAAAAAAAGTTTCCATGCATTTTTTACCATTTCATTTTGATATTTTAATCCTTAGTAAGATGCTATTTTTTACAGATATTTATTTACAAGGCACAAACTATCACATCATTTCATGATTTCATTTAAAATTTACGGTGTTAGTTTAATTTTAATACAAGTTGACTAGGGCTTTCGTATGAATTTTTTAATGAATAAATATTTAATTATTATTCAAACTGAATTTATAACTTATTTGAATGATTATTTATAACTGACGGTTCTCTGTTACCAGTTTCCGGCAAAGTTGAGTTTCTGCAGGCAAAGAGAAAATTATGTTTCTCCCTCAAAGACGGCCCACACTGATGGAGGAGGCTTTCAAACATCTCTCAGAATATATCAAAGGAAATCCAGCCGTATATAATATCAAAGAGGTCACGTTAGCATGGAGCAAAGAGTATATTATGCCCCGTCCATGTTGTATTTGGATATTTAAATATTCGTCTGTTCCTATACCAAATCAAATGGTGCAAAATAAAACCTACGTAATTAGATACATAATTAGTATGAGAAAAAGCTATAAAAAAAGTTCGTGTTGATTATGTAGAAGAATATAATAATGTAAAACCTATAAATTGGTGTATATATTGTAAAAAAATAAACAGAAATTAGTATTTTTTTAAAAATGGGAGACCTTATAGTATCGCCCACATTTAATAATAATCTAAAAATAATATGGTAATAATGAAAAAAAACCCAATAAATTTCTTATAATTAACATTTATATTTCTTATAAATATTCCTTAAATTTCTTATAAATACCATTAGGAAAATGGTAAAAAAATAAAGCAATAAATTTCTAATAATAAACATTCATATTTCTTATAAATATTAATTAAATTTCTTATAAATACCATTCGGCTAATGGTAACAAAATAAAACAATAAATTTCTAATAATTAACATTTATAGTTCTTATAAATATTCATTAAATTTCTTATAAATACCTCGTTAAAATAAATTCATTCTGTATTAATTAATTTATTTCAATCGTTTTATAATCACACCCCTACGTCATTTAATTATTTATATCTTTCCATGTATTAGGTTGTTATTAATGTGTATGTACGTAAAAGTAATAAAGCTTAAGTATTGAGAAATGTGATAATTAACAAAATATAATCAAGATCGACCCCCCTGCAAAACTATTATAAGCTCTACAATTGATTAATTTAATTTTTTATTTTAGTTCTAGTTTTAGTTTTTTTACTAAAGAAACAGAAGGTGAACCCCATTACCCGGTTAGAAATAATTATTAGACATACTGAAGTTAATTAATAAAGAAATTCCTTTAAATATAATTTAATTACAGAAGAAAGATATGAAATGAGCTTAATTATAGCATAGCAAAGGAAGAAACGAAAGGGGTTAAAAAAAAAAAATGCCTTAGAAAGTTGTTTAAGTACTAGCAAAATAATAAATCTTTTATAAAAAATAAAAACATATAAGAAAAGAGAAACGTAAATGAGCACTGAAGAAGATTTCGGAGACTAGAATGTTTTTATCTATGGAATATATATTAGGCGAAAATATTGGGGATAAGGGGAGAGCGGTAACACCGTGGTAAGGCATGGTGTGAGCTGCAGGTTTAAGTTCTGTTGGTTTTAAAAAGTTTATGTATTCACGATAGAATGATATAATCAATATTATGTTTATAATTTATGATAACAAAAATTGCAATTAAGAAAAAATTTAAGAGGCCTCTAAAGTTGTCTTCATCTGAAAAACATTTTTGGAATAAGATGAGAGTTGAAATAATTACAAGTCGGTCATTAATTTAACCGAATTCTTTCATTATTACGATTGGGTAACATTTGCACGACTCAGGCGGCCTAATTCGATTGCCCTACTTGCTAACAAAAGTTCCATAACTAAGGGAGTATAAATTTTCAATAACTTTTTCCTTTCAGACTGCTACAAAGTTCCTAATTATATTGGCTTAGTTAATTTGAGTGGAGAACAAAGTAACGGAATTAGAGCTGTCTCAAGAGGGACTATATTTTCTTATGAGTGTCTCTTCTCCTTACACTCAATTCTTTCAATACTATTTTCATTGTGTTTTTTTGAAAGAATCTATTTATTCTTCCCAAAAGGAATCGTTGTTTTATATGGTCGTTTAGTTTATTTTAGGTATTCTTTCGATACATACTGATTAAAATTATTAAATCGTTTACTTTATTTAATTCTGATAAAATAAGATTAACACAATTCGTTACAAACATGATTTTAAGAAGTAAGTATTTGAATTTAAATAATAATGAAAATTGATATTGTGATATTGTGGTAGACACCAAGTAGGATTTTATAAACCGCAAGTGCTTGAGATGCTGAAAACTTTATCAAACGAACCAAATCGATTCACATAAGTTGCAGTGCCATTACAGGTGTAGAGATGTATCTCCAGGAAGGGATCTTCCTAAAACTCTCTTGAAACTTTTTTCATAAAAAAAAAATCTAAGAGTTGAAAGAAAAACTGTAAACTTATTATTCTTTTGCCAGTCAAATTTATTAAAATAAAGGATTAGAGTAGAATAATGATTAAAATTCAATGTTCTTTTGTAATGTATAGATATGTATATCAAGAAATCTTTCCACCACCTTTAGAATCTATAGTTAGCTACGCCAATATACATCACCACTCCAACCAGGACTTATCCCTGTAAATTTAACTTATTTATAGTAATGTGTGCCCATTATAATATGTTAATTTGCAGAATTTGCTTTTGAAAATAATAAAAACTAAATTGAATATAAGATTAATGTATAATAAAATTATATATTTTTTTTGGACGTGCGAAACTAGCCTACCCCATCAGAACTCAGTACACCCCTTAAATTACAAATATTAGAAAAATGCTATGCCAAGTGGGGCGAAAGCTCTCCGAGTAAATTAAAAGATATAAAACGATCAGTAACCATGGTCAACATCCTCCCGCAACAGCCACAGGGAGGAAGTTGCTCTGACCCGCTTGAGAATAGGTCATACTCTCCTCACGCACTCTCACCTGATCAGAAAACTGCCACCTCCAACGTGCAAATATTGTCAGTCCATTCTTACGATTAGACATATTTTTGAAGAATGTACTCTCTATTTGCCAACAATAAACAGGATAGGACTGACCCCAAATTTATCAGAAGCTCTCACAATGAGGAAGCTAAAATTACATTAGTGTTTGAATTTTTAAAAGCACATCGTCCTTTTAAATTAAATTCGCACCTTCTTTATAAATTATAACTCCTCTTCGATTTTTATTTTTTTTATTTATTCTTTTTATTTATTTTTTATTTTTTACTTTTATCATGCCATAGGCGTTGATTGCCAGAGGGTTTTACGCCTTTAAGCAACAATCAACAACAACAACTAGACCTGCTCAACATAAAAGAAGTATTACCGACTATATTGAAATTGATCTGCCTTATGAGATGAGTCAAC
>NW_027108193.1:378088-379971 GCF_000696795.3 Halyomorpha halys
TAAGCAACAATCAACAACAACAACTAGACCTGCTCAACATAAAAGAAGTATTACCGACTATATTGAAATTGATCTGCCTTATGAGATGAGTCAACTTGTACTATAAATTATCTAATTCTATAAAAAATTAACAAATAAATCTGTACCACTATAACCCATGGTAATTACTGGATGTGATTTGGTCAGCACCTACATTCAACCCTCAGTTTCATATCATATCTCCGCGCAGGGATATTGACTTGTACTCACTTTATAGAAGCTTCCGATCCTTTATCCACGGGCGATATTATAAAATGTGTTAATTATCTGCCTCAGCCGGACTTGAACTCTCACCTAGGAGTTAGGAGTCGAGAGCCTAATCTATAGAACTCTCCTAATAGCTCTCGTACTATATTATACACGTACATATGTTACAATACATTTTCATTTTTTATTTTGGATTAATTTTTAGTTATATTATGAGTTTTAAACAATTTCCATACTGTATAGTAAAAATAATAAATATATTGAAATTGAAAAATTGATTAAATATTTAAATTAAAACATAAAAATGTTTTGCTATTGTTTAAAAAATATATAAATATATACATTATTGATAGGACTATTATGTTGTTTATTAATAAAACAATTTAAGAATATTATTTGTAAAATCTTTAAATTCTGTTTAGTTTAAATTCATGGAGTTGCGTTAACTAAAACTTCTTCTTCTTCGAGCGACACAGCTGGTGCAAGATGCTGCCCTTAGCCAGCTCAACAGACGCCAACCACCTTTCTCTGCTACTTCCATGGATAACAGAAATACGTATTTGCCGAAGAACCTGTCCCACACCATTTTTCCATCGGCACTGTGGCTTACCACTTTGGGACTACATCCAGTATATTCCGGTACGACTTACTTGCCATTGTATTCTTGCTCATGATACGGTCCAGTCATCTTAGTTTTTATGTTTCAATGTGTAAGAAGATGCTAATTTCTTTGTAGAGTCGAAATATTTCGCTGTTCTTCATTCTTTTCCATAGACCATCCTCGCTTTGATACCTAGAGTTGGGGATCAATGTTTCTCCATCGTATGTGACTGTTGGTTTTATTAGAGTTTTATTCAGTATGAACTTTGGTCGAATAGTTCTGGGACCTCTGTTATGACGTAAAAGTTATTTGTTAGACGTTAAAATGTCGGTCATTACAATTTATCTAATTAGTAACATAAATTTTAAATATATATTTCATTCCCGTCTGAGCTGATATCACATCTTATATCGAAAGTCCGAAGATGAGATAAATTGTTCAGTAACTGATTGATTGTAAGTTTCAGCCGATAGACGATCCAGAATACTGAGGAATAGCTCTCCAATTGGGAAAAGTTTAGTTTTCAACTCCGACTACTGCTAATTCTGTTTCATTGGTCAAAGTAGTGGCCAACCAGTAGGATTGTTTTGAGAAGTTTAGTTACGGTCGAGTGGTTTGTGAGTTTAGGACTTTGTGAAGCAAACAATGTACACAGTACGAGCGAAAGAGAAAAAAAGGAAAATGTGACTGTTGGTTTTATTAGAGTTTTATTCAGTATGAACTTTGGTCGAACGACTCACAAGGTTACTTTTAATGAGCCTTGAATTTGAGATATTATCATTCTCATCTCATCTTCCTCATTCAGCGAATCATTTTCCAAAAACCTATACATTCTTAATGAGGAATTATATGTACACAATACGAGCGAAAGAGAAAAAAAGGAAAATGAGAAAATAATACAGTTTAAAAAGATAAAAGGAGAACGAAGTAATGCCACACTGCAGGGAATGTGAAATTCAATAAACCTACCTTGGAGAATTTCTTTATTTATAAAACATAAGTATTTCATTATATCATTGTCTGTTCAAACATGTCT
>NW_027108193.1:380096-385020 GCF_000696795.3 Halyomorpha halys
TTGTTGGAGAACAGCAAAGAAACATTTTTTTTTTCCATTTATGCTATGTAATAGACAACATATTACGGACTATTTTCAAACACGTATTCTGCTTATAATATGCAAAAGGAAAATTATATAATTCCTCATTAAGAATGTATAGGTTTTTGGAAAATGATTCGCTGAATGAGGAAGATGAGATGAGAATGATAATATCTCAAATTCAAGGCTCATTAAAAGTAACCTTGTGAGTCGTTCGACCAAAGTTCATACTGAATAAAACTCTAATAAAACCAACAGTCACATTTTCCTTTTTTTCTCTTTCGCTCGTACTGTGTACATTGTTTGCTTCACAAAGTCCTAAACTCACAAACCACTCGACCGTAACTAAACTTCTCAAAACAATCCTACTGGTTGGCCACTACTTTGACCAATGAAACAGAATTAGCAGTAGTCGGAGTTGAAAACTAAACTTTTCCCAATTGGAGAGCTATTCCTCAGTATTCTGGATCGTCTATCGGCTGAAACTTACAATCAATCAGTTACTGAACAATTTATCTCATCTTCGGACTTTCGATATAAGATGTGATATCAGCTCAGACGGGAATGAAATATATATTTAAAATTTATGTTACTAATTAGATAAATTGTAATGACCGACATTTTAACGTCTAACAAATAACTTTTACGTCATAACAGAGGTCCCAGAACTATTCGACCAAAGTTCATACTGAATAAAACTCTAATAAAACCAACAGTCACATACGATGGAGAAACATTGATCCCCAACTCTAGGTATCAAAGCGAGGATGGTCTATGGAAAAGAATGAAGAACAGCGAAATATTTCGACTCTACAAAGAAATTAGCATCTTCTTACACATTGAAACATAAAAACTAAGATGACTGGACCGTATCATGAGCAAGAATACAATGGCAAGTAAGTCGTACCGGAATATACTGGATGTAGTCCCAAAGTGGTAAGCCACAGTGCCGATGGAAAAATGGTGTGGGACAGGTTCTTCGGCAAATACGTATTTCTGTTATCCATGCAAGTAGCAGAGAAAGGTGGTTGGCGTCTGTTGAGCTGGCTAAGGGCAGCATCTTGCACCAGCTGTGTCGCTCGAAGAAGAAGAAGTTTTAGTTAACGCAACTCCATGAATTTAAACTAAACAGAATTTAAAGATTTTACAAATAATATTCTTAAATTGTTTTATTAATAAACAACATAATAGTCCTATCAATAATG
Organism: Halyomorpha halys; assembly: GCF_000696795.3. Taxonomy (NCBI): domain Eukaryota; kingdom Metazoa; phylum Arthropoda; class Insecta; order Hemiptera; family Pentatomidae; genus Halyomorpha; species Halyomorpha halys. The sequence goes on from NW_027108193.1 coordinate 381,323, forward strand.
TATATATTTATATATTTTTTAAACAATAGCAAAACATTTTTATGTTTTAATTTAAATATTTAATCAATTTTTCAATTTCAATATATTTATTATTTTTACTATACAGTATGGAAATTGTTTAAAACTCATAATATAACTAAAAATTAATCCAAAATAAAAAATGAAAATGTATTGTAACATATGTACGTGTATAATATAGTACGAGAGCTATTAGGAGAGTTCTATAGATTAGGCTCTCGACTCCTAACTCCTAGGTGAGAGTTCAAGTCCGGCTGAGGCAGATAATTAACACATTTTATAATATCGCCCGTGGATAAAGGATCGGAAGCTTCTATAAAGTGAGTACAAGTCAATATCCCTGCGCGGAGATATGATATGAAACTGAGGGTTGAATGTAGGTGCTGACCAAATCACATCCAGTAATTACCATGGGTTATAGTGGTACAGATTTATTTGTTAATTTTTTATAGAATTAGATAATTTATAGTACAAGTTGACTCATCTCATAAGGCAGATCAATTTCAATATAGTCGGTAATACTTCTTTTATGTTGAGCAGGTCTAGTTGTTGTTGTTGATTGTTGCTTACAATTACAATTACAATTAGTTAACTATATGTGATCATAAATATTAATTGGGATAAATATTAATTGGATTGGAAGATTTAAAATCAATTTTTTGAAAAGTAAATAATATGTACAGACATAAAAGATTGAAATCAAGATATTTTCTCAATTGTACTTACTGTCCTATTATAGTGATATATTACATTATATTGTAGATGGTGAAATATTTGCTTACGCTGTAACAAGATAACTAAGACATGAGAGTGGCAGCTGCGGAATTAGTTTATATATCTCTCGATCATATTAGGAACTCCATAGCAGCAATAATCGTAATATACATCGCACACTCTGAGAGAATAATCCATCTTTGGAGGATTTCCCATTGGAACCAGGCCTCGATGATCGAGCGGATTGCGAAACATGCATATGCATTTTGGAGTCATTGACCTACAGGACATCTGCTACATTTACTGGTTTATTACTCCTTGTGTGGATAAGATAAAGTAAGATAGCCATCCAGAAGAAATATTTAATTTTTTTTGTCGTTGTTCCTAATCATGAAAAAAAAATATTAATAGGAATTACTTATTTAATTTTGTTCTAATTAAATAATTAATTTTTCCTTTATATTTCAATTATAATTTTAAGTTACTTTTGTTACCAAAACTATTTATCTTATTTGAGTTATATGTAATACTAACCCTAATCACCTTATATATGCAATTAATGCTATTGACAATTATATTATTTTCTATTGTATAACACTTTGATTATAATATCAGAATAGCTGTTGCCTTACCTTTTCACTTCTTTAAATATTAAATATATATAGGACAATAAATTAAATTATTTATTAATGTATAAATCTTTAATCATAAACAAATAAATATATTTGTCGAGCATCTTCGATTCATGACTTGCTCTTCGGCCATTCTTACGGGATCCCCCGCCCATCGTAGTCGACTATCTTAATGATGGTGACAATGGGGTCATTTTTGTTAAGTTCCATTTGCTCAGCTTTAGTTATCTCCACTCTTCATCATTACAAACCGTGCCATTAAATCTGCGGAGGGTCCGGATTTCAAATCTAGCAAAAATTTCTAGGTAGTTTCTAACTGTATCTGTAGGTCGGCACTGGTCTAAAAAGAATTTTATAAGATATGTAAAAAGGTGTATCTTGGTAATTCTACTCTTCTTCTAAGAGTTTTATGGAGTCTATGGTAGCACCTATTTGCAGCCTGTATCCGACGATAGGTTTAAAAATTAATGTCGTTTCTAAACTGATAAATCTTTTACTTTCTCGAAGGTGTGCTGAACAATGTAAATCTCTCCATCAAGATGAACTCTATAACAAGGAGTTCATGGAGTTACATGGATGTATTTTCTCTTTGTTTCCTTGATACTAGTCCCATTCTTGCAGTTCATCATTTCACCCCTTCATCACTTCCCCGTTCTAATCCTATCCACCTGAATTTCGGTTCTTCGCACCACACACATTAGGCTGTACTTTCTTGAATCCGCACACACTTCACCATAGATAGGTCATTCATTGTCATACGGACCAGCCATGTAAATTTCGGTGGGATCCCTAACTCTAGCATTCCTTCTTACATTTCCAATCTTAAAACACAGTTATAGGCATCCTTCCATAGTTTACATTATTTATTTGTTATTACTAGTAACAATAATCGATGGTTAATTATTTCAAATAACAAAAATTCAAAGTATTTTAGAGAATGTAATGTTGAAGATACAGGATTTAAGTCCTATAAACTCATTTTAATGATAATACGACGTAGTCTACGTTAAAATGCATATAATTTGGCACTACTCTAACAAGATGATTCAGAATCGTTTAAAGCCGATTTCGAGATATCGATTAAAAAATGTCTAAAATTGATGATATAAAGTGGCACTTTCGGTGAGCCGATTTCAGCAAAAATATTTCTGTAATATATAATATAGAGTGTACTGTAATACATATTTACTACCTTAAATATATAATGAAAATTTCGTACAATTCTTACTATATACTTCAATCATAGATAAGTAAAACTAAAAATGGTTACTTCTATGTTTTATTTGCAGGAGTCGTTGTCATTGCAGCGGAAGTAAAACAATTAATGATATACTATTTATATTATTTTTCAACTATTTCAATATCTCAAAATTCAACGCTACCAATTATAATTCATGGCCCCTATTAGGGGATATTTGGAAGCCAATCCATAATTTAACATTGTATCATTAGTCGATTTCGGTTTCGACTAATATATTTTATTTTATTTTAAATAATACAATAGATATCTAACAGCGAAAAAAAAATTCAGATTCAGGTGAATAGATCCTGACAGAATTTGTCAAAAAACTGGGAGTGGACAGGAGATGTGGGAAGCGGGTTGTTAGAGAGCAAATTATGGATCCAGTGGCTATGGCAGACCAATTACTCCTCAGAAGTTAACAGGACCGCCGTGATGGTGGGGAATTATATGCAAACTGATCAAGAGCACTCGCGTCACAAGTTTATCATATCACACCCTTTCATGTCTCTCTGTGAATTCTACTAATTATACTTTACGCTGTAGTAACCTGAATATATTTATATTACACGAAAAAATCAAACGGTACATTACATATCTGTTCTTGGCCCAAATCATTACAGGCGGTTGAATAATAATCAATGTACTTACCATTTTTTGGTCTAAAAATTAATGATAAGATTTGTTAACATTTCAGATTTGTATATTTTCTTTAAAAATTCAACGTTTCGGTTATAAAAACATTCTAATTTGTAACTTGTGTAATATAATTAAACTAACTAAAAAACTTAAAGTCCATTGTACAATACGCTTGATAGCGTATAACAGAAACGTTGTTTTATAGAAACATGTGAGTATATCCATGTTTTCCAATTTAAGAAAATTTTTCAATTTTCAAAGTGTTAATCTTCAATTGTATGCGTATATTGTTGTTCCAATAATTTTTATAATACCAGTTTAGCCAATTGTATCTTTTTTTTTTAACTATTCAATATTTTTTTTACTATTCAATATTTTTATTGATTGTCGTTATAACAGAAACGCTGTTTTCAAGACAAATGCGAGTATATCTAACATGTTTTTCAATTTTCATT
>NW_027108194.1:0-1498 GCF_000696795.3 Halyomorpha halys
TATATATATATATATATATTGCATATATATGTTAATCTACAAGTAGTAATGATAGTAAATACTTACTTAAATAGCTCCATCCTTTCACCTTTTCTATTTATTTCTATCATTTTCCAAATACCACCAACGCTCGTACAGCCTAAAACGATTACAGCAATCATTGCTACAAAAGTGAAAATGCTTTGCAACGCATCGGACCAGACAACTGCTTTTAATCCGCCCTAGAAATGTACAAACGAAACCCATTAATTTAATTAAATAGGTAAAAATACATTATGAAAATGATTAATTACCAAAGAAGTATAAATGATGCATATGGTGCAAATGATTGTAGCCAAGAAGTAAAGCGGCATCCCGGTCACTACAAATCAAGGAATCAGTTTAACTAGAAATTCATTAAGAAAAATACCTTAGAGGTTCCCAAAATTTTTAATGTTTAGCGAATGGAGTTTGGTTTCATGTATTATCATGAAAAACATTTTAAAAAAACAACAAATTACACAAACTATATTTTTTTCACATCATAATATAATCTTTCCATAGCATTATTAAAACGCTGTCGTCAGAACAGTTACTTTAATAATCTTCTGTACCACTAATGACCAAAAAACAGAATATATTTTTTTATGCTTACCTTTCTCATTACTCTGATAGTAACAAACCGTTTGAAAAAAAAATGGTATATAATCGTTTTTGTAGATTTTATAGAGAGTTGTCTCATGTTGAAATTATACCTTTCACTTATTTTTAAATGAAATTCGACATCACATTTTTTTCTAGGGTTATGGAATATAAACCACAAAAACAATAATTTATTTATATTTTATTAAAAATCAGACGAATTCTAATTAAAACCGAGATGAGAATTGACCTTGTTTCTCAATCTTGGCGAGTTTCCTTGAATCTCTATTAACATTAACTTTATGTTTATTTTTCACATACAAACAAGAGTTTTTGTCACAACAATTTTTTCGTCTAACACGTGGTAGATAAGAATTGGAACTATCGATGGTTGGTCAAATATCGATCTCGGAAATTTGAACATTTAAGTAAGTAATAGTATCACCTATGTCTGTTCCAAGAAGTTGACTAAAGGAAACCAACCCCTTAAAATGTGTCCAGTAAATTTGTTGAACAGAAAATTAATTGGGAAAAATTATAATAATTCTAACATTGAAATTTATGCATTAAAAATGACTAAATTTGTGATTAAATACTTGATCGTTTAAAACGTTTTGTGTAGCTATAATATAATATTGGCAACTCGCATAAACGAAATTTTCCAGCTGACTTTTTTTTTTATATGAGCCGAAAACTATTAATATTAGATTATCAATAATATCGACATTTTAGATTTAACAGAATTAAACTAAAAACATTTCAAAACAATTGTTATGTTTATAAAGTATATAAAAAGAAATAATAACAGCAATATAAGGAAATATACAAGTAGGTAGTCAAGAAACAAGTTTTTAATAAATATAACCTGGTGTGATAG
>NW_027108195.1:0-1234 GCF_000696795.3 Halyomorpha halys
TTTGGATAATGTTTTGAATTATTTAGTAAAAAATTGCCAGTCTCAAGAAAGAATTTTTATGATTATAAATATATAAATTTTCTTCCCAGAAAAATATTTGAACGTAGTAATAAGGAAAGTATAATAAATATCTATAATCCCTATAAATCCCTATAGCTTAACCCAAGAGGAATGGAAGGCCGAGTTAGATTCAAAACAATATATCGAAAAATTCAAAGTAATATTTTGCTAAGGGGAAGATCAGTCTCATAATTAAAAACTCTTCATTCTAAACCGCCCAGTAGACCGAGCTGAACTTTTTCTTAACGGAGAAAAATTGAAATAGAATCCAGCAAGTTACACAGCAAGTTGTAAGATATCTGCGAGTTAATCTGAATCGTCACGCAACCTAAAATCATAAACTCAACATCAAACTAACCCAAACTTATATAACATAAGCGATGCTGTATCTTATAATAAATTAGAAATTAATTAATTTAAATTAATAGAAAATCTTGAATAAAACTAGATGCAACTATTCTTATTTATGAAGCAATATTTAGGCAATTACTTGATATACGGTTGTGAAGTGTAGGGAGTAGTACCCTGTACGAAAAGAAAAACATTGGAGGCCATTCCAAAACAAGATTCTGATTGTGGATTCCTCCTAGTTTACAGCCAATTGCACTGTGAATTGCAATTGGAATCAATAGATGATTGCATCCAAAAAAGATTTACAGATTGTACACCATCCCATCAAAAGTTAAAGAAGTAGTGCCATACAACTCCAAACTCATCGTGTAGAATAAAACCCAGGCTGATCCAAGACATCCTGTTATAAGCTCTTTATTTATTTATTTTTATTATTATTGTTATTTCACTTTTCTTTTCTCTATTGATTTTTTTCAGCTCAAGTCAAGTTTATCTTTATTAATTCTACAAATAATGTTTGTATTTAATTGTTATTTTTCTCTGGATTAATGTTTTTTTTATTATATTAGTTCATGTTTATAGCTTTGCAAATAAGTAGGAGCTAATCTTGGACGATACTGTACCCCCCTTTGTTAACCAAGTGTTACAACAACCACTAAGGACAACCAGGGTAAAAATAAAAATAGAAAAAAAAAAACATGTTAGTAATAATAATTACACCACTCACATGATACTGACGTATATCCTAATAATATCGGTACAATTTCTAGTTAGAGGGTAAAGTACTAACGGATTAACACTATACTATATATAAATATATAAA
>NW_027108196.1:0-1089 GCF_000696795.3 Halyomorpha halys
ATTTTATCTTACTTTTTTACATTTTATACCTCTGTTATTTTACACTTATGTTTTTGTTTTCCTTTAGTAACTATGTGTTTGTATCTTTTTAGCCCTGACGAAGCCCTGCAACGTGGGGCGAAACGTTGGCTCAATAAAATAGTATAATTCTACTATTTGAGTTTTTTTGACCGCATCCGGACCGTATTCCTTTCATCTTTACACACGGTCAATCAATAATCTTCCAGTATTTAATTATATTGTTTTTGTGAGAAGTATGTTTTGGTTTAAAAGAAAGAGAATTAATTATACATGTGTTGTGGTGTTTATCGTGAAATACCGCCTGTGGGATTATTTGCCACAGCATTACTACAAGTGGTGGCCTAAGTTCGGTAGCCTACGTACAGTCGCCCAGTCGACTTGGTACATTACGGTCGCCCAGTCACTTTACTCCAGTTACCAGACAACTCCGTAATTATCGGAGCCCCGGACTTGTAACTAGTATTTTTTTTTTATTTATTTGTAATTTTGTTTAAAAGGAAGGATTTTTTTAAAAAATTAAAAATTTTTAGTACTGTATTTTTGGAAGATTTATATTTTTTTTTTAATTTACTTGACAAATAAATTTTTCGATCCAAGACAGTGTATCTTTTGTTTCTTTTAGTTAAGGTTTCCTACAAAGAGACAGAGTCGATTTGAGGTGGCTCAAGAATCAATAAATAAAATAAAATAGTATTGAATCACTCTTATGACCCGATACAAAATCTGGTGAAGTAGGATGTAAGTTATTTTTTCAATGTAGAAAACGAATAGAGGAATAATACAAAGGGGTGGTAAAAAACCTACTCTTCTTCAAAACAAAAGTGAAGCCAAAAATGCAATGCATACGAAGATTCACATTGAGGTTAGTTGGGAAGTCGGCCATTGTTATATAAACTGAAACAAGGCATCCAGCGATTGGTTCGTATTCTTCCCCTACTTCTTTGTCACGCCCCTGAAAGGCACATCAGGCCCGTCTTTTTGGTTTAACTTTTACTGCCAGCTTACTCCTTCCATTACATCCCTACCCAAGGGCGTATCCAGGATCAAAGAGGAGGCTTCTAGCCATAG
>NW_027108197.1:0-3755 GCF_000696795.3 Halyomorpha halys
GCCTCGGAGGATTATCAGGAATTGTTAAGGATGAAAGATTAAGAATTAATGGGTTAGGATGGTTAAGGAGTTTGGAATAAAAAGACGCATATCTGTTTTGGGTCAAATCTGCAACGAATGGGATGTTAAGGTCTTTGTGAATGAGTTTATTTGTGACGTAATAAGGAGCATCAAGGATTTTACGTAGGATTTTGGATTGTAACGATTAAGTAGAAAACTTAACAATTAATTTAATGTATTGGAATAAAATTTTAAAAGGAATATAGATGTCAATATTGTTGGCGTCCCTGAGAAATAAGGATTTATAATTCATCACCTGTTTGTTCTCTTAATAGCAGAGTATTATTCACTATTTACACAACTGATAAAAAACTTGTTTACACTTTTGTTATCAGTATTATTCTCTTATCGCGAACTTCAGAAGAAAAAGTTAAATATATATAATTATCTTGTAGCCTATTTGTCAGTGATCTATTAGCTCCTAACGATCCCTAAGATATTTTCGGATACCATAAACAGTTTTGCCATTGACCGTGAATAGCACGGGTTTTCCTGACCCCTACTCCATACCTAGGGTACACTAACCCTGAGGTTGTTTGTCAGTCCGGTGTAGGTTATCGGTGTGTCTGGACGATGGTGTGGGTCGTGTCTCCCTGTGTGTCCGTCGTGGACGAGTTTGAGGATTTTCGGAATAGTGCTCTTCGGGCCATTCAAAATTTTTCGTGTTGTGATGTGCTCAATCAGAATGTGGTTGTGATTGATGGATTTAAGATATATGCATATATGAGGTGAGTCATTGAATAAGTTCCATTAATTTTGTAATCATGCATGTAGAGAATGTTTATCTAGCAGTTGTTGTTGTTATCTGGGGCTTTAGGGCGTAAAACCCTGAGGTCATCAACGCCCATGTTTCGTGCTTTATAATTCTGTTTCTTTTATATTTATAATTCTGTTTCACTTTATTTTTCTCTTTAAATAATTTCGAAAAAAAAAATTTAAATAATTACTTCTTTTGGTATTTTTTATTGTGTGTAACAGATTTTCTGGTTTAAATCTTATTCAAAAGGCCATTCCTTTTTAAGAAAACTAAGACCATTTCCACGTTCTTCTGGTCATCATTCAGAGCATCCGATACACTCGGCCCTACTCCCAATCTACTCAAGTTCGCAGAATAAAAATGACATTCCTCAAATATGTGACTGATCATAAGTACACTGTTGCAGTATTGACATTTTGGCGGTGGCTGCTTACTGATCAGATATCTATGAGTTAAACTCGTATGACTTATTCTCAATCTGACAATAGCTCCTCCCTGCGATTGGAACGGTTTGATGTGGCCCATGGTTTAGTGGTTTTTTAGATAGTTTTTATAATTTGCTTGGCGGGCTTTCATCCAACATGGCTTCCAACTAGATGATATCTCATTTTTCATTGGAAGACTAGCAGTTTCACAAGGGTTAATTACTGAATGTACATATTTTTGTTCGTATATCATGTTATATAGTTGAAACTATGTTTGATTATTTTTCAATTTGTAAAGCTTCGATTACTTACAGCATATGTCCGGATATAGCGCTAGGTGTTTTTTCAAAACTGTCCCTGGTAAGAGATGGTTCGACCTATATTCGGGGACTTATGTTCGGATTCGAGGTAGGCAAACATGATTTCAACCAAACTGTTCCTGGCTTTTATGTTACTCCACTGTTTATTTTCGTTTCTACTTTTGTGAAGGGAGACTAAATTCAGGTTATAAAATATTAAAAACAAAATAAAATTGTACCACCGTACAGCCCATGAATGGTTAGGGGTTCAGTAATTTGTAAGGAAGTACTGTTACTTGATTAATGATAGTGCGAGGATGTTATTTGGTCAAAATCACATGCGACCGCCAGATTTTTACCCAGTTAAGGGTACCTACTTTATGAGGGTGGTTGGGCTCCGGAACCCACAGAGAACAGTGAAACAGTCCTTGTAGTTTGTAATACAGTGCCTTACCAATGAGCTATCCACTCTCACAGTTTATATTAATAATAAGCTTAAATCGTTTTTTTACTATCGCACATTTTGGGTGGGGAGAGTGGGGTTGCTGCTTGTGTTCAAGGAAAATAGTACCTATATTTTGAATGAGATTTGAGAACTAAAACGAAGGTAATACGGAATCAAAACAGGATAGGTGACCTGGACAGTACTTATGACTGAAACATATATAATAAGGTATATTGCGATCGTGAAAAATTCCGAATTCGAGTTTCAAGTCCAACAAACATAGTCTGGTGTCTGCTTTGTGACCATCCCAGTTCAAAAACGAAAAGTCGTGAGAAACTGAAATTTAAAGCAAGTATATGGTCAGGGATATAACAGAAACTTTTTTTTTATAAAAACTTTTAATTATAACCTTAATTAAATAAGTTTAAGCTGATACAAAACGATATGTTCTTATTTCCAAGCTTCATCATTATATTTTTACGATATTATTACAAATACTTATATTGTATATGTGTATAATACGCCGCTTTTCAATTTCAGGTGATTTTTAAATATTGCTCGATTTAACTATCTTAAGTTCTTCTCTTCTCGTTTAAGCGATATAGGACCGGCGCTCGTTGGGGGTTTTAGTGGGGCTGGTCCGGTCGGAAGGATGGCCTTTTTTTGGTAAAATTGTTACATGTCGTACGTCGACCAACCTACTCTGTGTTTAAAAAGTCAGATAAGTAAGTCTACCATGGAGGGCGGGAGTGGAGGATTTCTTGCCGTTTTTCAATTTCAGGTACTTTTTAAAGTAGCTCGATTAAACTGTCTTAAAGTCCCCTCTTCCCTTTTTAAACAAATGTTTCAAAAGTGATATAGGATCGTCGCTCCCTGGAGGTCTTGCAGGGGTGGGTCCGACCGGGAAAGATGACCTTTTAGATATATTTATTAAATGTGAAAAATTATTTTTATTAAAGATTTAATTTTTACTCCTCCAAATGTGGTGGGAGAACATCTCTAGTCTCCTTATTCTTATCTGTCATGCATATAACCGCACTGCTGAAATCGTTGGCCGGTACACAATGATAGATAAGGGCGTACATATATAAATGCTAGTAGCATTTACAACAGTTTTAGGCGCACGAATTCTTACACAAAATTAACAGTATCATCGCTTTGTTAATTGGTCTAACATTCCAATGGAAAAATATCATGTAATCACTATATCACATACATAACATATATGATGTCGTAGAACCTCAAACAGTGTGGCCTATCTCAAAGTATCTAATAGAATTCTATTTTAATTATGGTTTTAGGTTTAAGGTAACATCTAATGATAAATTTTATAGTCAGTAGATCAGATTGCATTTTAACAAGTGACATCACCAATTAAAAATGCAATCTGATGTCACTTGTTAAGTTAGACCTTTTCTAAGTTTGCTAAGAGAATTGAATGAAAACCACGTTAAAATGAAACAAAATCATAGGGAGAAAGATTTGCAGGTCTCGGACCAATTGACATTTATGTAAAATTTTGACATCATGAATAATTAAATAATATGTTTTTGTTTATTTCATAAGCAATGTCAATTTTACTGATTTTTTCATTATTTTTATCAGTTTGTTGTTCACTCCAGATACTGTTTATTTTTGTTGCCATTAATTTAAAGTTAATTGTATATATGTATATATAGTTGACCGTAAAAATTGATATATAGGAAGATGGTCAGGGTTGCGGTCAAAAGTGAAACAAAAATAGTTTACAACTATTTTTGTTTCACTTT
>NW_027108198.1:0-1071 GCF_000696795.3 Halyomorpha halys
ATATTGTTGAATAATACATAATTTATAAATACATATTATTTACATATTTTTTAAATATTTGACAATTTATTAGCACATATTTCAGATTTTTTTAGCACATAAAAATCCTATCCCTAGGTGTGACTGATCTGAACTAGGTATTGTTCAAGAACGCTAAGTACAATAATCCTGACGTAGGTGCTACAAAGTTCTGGATACATTGTTGGAATAAACCTTATAATCACCTCCTGCTGGCCTATGTGTCTATAAGATGTTGTCTACAAGAACGAAGGGGACAATGCGAATAGACTAAAATGTTTAGTGGAAAACTAATAAGTAGATTATACTGCTTTTATACCACTAACACATAATCTGCCCCATATTTCCCGAATATTAAAAATAACAGCTTTATTCTATCATATATTACATTATATGTTTACACAATATAAACATAAATATATTTTTCGTCTTGTGTGTCCTTCAAACGGACCTTCAATCAATATCCTAGAAAGAAGGCTATAATGTTGAAGTAGATAATGTTCCAGTTGACCTTATTACAAAATTAAAGACCATATAGGGGAATAACGAGAATCATTGGGAAAGAAACAAACACCTTCAAAGAGGAGACAGTAAAGCAAAGGGACAGAATCAGTAAGGGATGGTACAGAATGTATTGATCCAGGTTCATAAATCAAATATCCTGCTAAGGTACCAAAAGAAAAGTATCGATATATATTAGTACACATACAAAGTACACTGGATAATGAGTATTTTCTCAAATAATCGCACTGCGTGAGTACCGAGTACTTCATTACTCACTGCATACATCACTATTCACGGATAATTAATTTTAGAAAACGGTTTTACGTTTCTCTACGTACCCGAAATCTTAGATCCACATCGAGAGACGGTTGAGAAAGAGAGTAAGAAAGTGAGAGCTCTACAACTTGCTTAGTTAAGAACGGCGAAGGACGGCGGAAAAGAATATTTAAATACCTTACTTTAATATTTCATCCCCAATGTTTTCACACCATACCTGAAACAAAATATTGGTATCAATATAAATTCACTAAAATAAATAAAATAATATTA
>NW_027108199.1:0-935 GCF_000696795.3 Halyomorpha halys
ATTTATTTATATTATGCGATTTAGTATAAGTGAGGACCTTTTTTAAAATTTAAAACTTCAAAACGTTTTGAGAACATATAGTTTATTTTTCCTCTGTTTCAGGTAACCTTGGTAACCTAATCAACAAAACTGTTGATCAGAAACAGGTTACCGGAGTTTTACTAAACTCTTTGTCAAATCTTAGTTTTACTAATCTTAGTTTTAGAGGATATTTGTGCAACCAATCTCGTAAATTTTTGTTTAAATCATAGTGCTTGTTTTCTTCAGAAAATTCGTTATGAGAATATTTTGAATTCAAACTTGGTCTTGAAGCAGTTTTATCACAACTTATTATCGAACAATACTCCAATAAAGGAAGTGATGACTAGATTGATTTCAAATGCGTTTTCACGAGTGACTCGATCTTTATTATGACATAACTGGTTAATTCGTCCGTATATTGAACATGGTTATAACAAGTTTTATAAAAAAAATGGTTAAAAGCTTAAGTAGAGGGGATCTCAGACAGGACTTAAACTAGAAAAAAACCAAAAATATTTTTAAGAAACCTGATTTACTGGGGTTTAGTACAAAAGGTATCGTGAGGAAATAATTTTATTATCTTTGTTTCTAATATAGTTATACCAACTTTTTTTTATTGTTATTATTTAAATTATTTATTATATCATATTTATTGTGTTCGGTCCAGTCGCTCTTTAGGGGAAAGTTTGATATTGTGTTAATTCCGACCTGATTTCTTTTATTTTTTTGAAGTGTTACTCAAAGGAGAAAACGTGAAATTGATAAAACGGCATGGAAATTCATGTGAGAAACTGCTCTAATGCCGGGTTTTGCTACTTACACAACTTCGGGAACAAATTGTTTACATGAATAACAAAACATCTCAAATTTTTGTAATTTAGGGGGGAACCCTATTCAGATTTTTACGGTAAAAA
>NW_027108199.1:3289-3611 GCF_000696795.3 Halyomorpha halys
CACTGTCCCATATTCATGTACTTTAAACCTCATAATTTCATATAGGAAATCATGTCACACTTTACCTTATATATGAAATTATGAGGTTTAAAGTATATCCATTATTAAATATCATTTATTGTTTAAATAAAATAATTTTTATCCAAATTAAGTCTCAAACATTCTTTATTATTTCCTTAAATGTCTAATGTTTCGGCCAACTTGACCATCCTCAAGGAATAAAAGGTGTATTCATGATGTTGTGTTAAATGTAAAATGTTTTGCCATGTTAAATGTTATAACTATAAGATTGTGAGCAGTCCTATTTGAAGTCATGTTAAAC
>NW_027108199.1:3661-4098 GCF_000696795.3 Halyomorpha halys
AAGAAGGCAATTTTTTTCGATTTAACATGAGTTTTTCCATTTAACACGCTTTAACATGTTAAACCAAAGATCATGAATACCCCTAAAATATACATTTAACTCTCAATCCCACCATTTAAAAGATTTTTGTAGGCTATTCTGCCAAGGTCTATACGCTTAGTAAAATTAACCTATTTTGTCACTTTTCCATTGCATTTTAAAACTTTTAATTACTGATTAACTTAACACTATTACCACTCTCTTATAGTGTTAAAAGAGTTATTAAAATTGTTGGATTTGAGGGTTAAATTTGTATTTAAAATTGTCCAAGTTGGCCGAAACTTTAGACATTTAAAGAAAAAATAAAGAATGTTTAAAACTTAATTTGGATATAAATTATTTTACTTAAACAATAAAACCAGTCTTTCTAATATAGTTATACCAACTTTTTTTTATTG
>NW_027108200.1:0-1734 GCF_000696795.3 Halyomorpha halys
AAAAAAACTTTTATCCTCAGGATTGAAAATTCCCATTAAAGATTTCTTTTTACTACACGGGAGTCCTTCGATGTTGAACAAGCTTTTGACCAAGTCTGGCATCCAGGTCTGCTCTATAAAACTTCTTCAATTCCTACACCCTACATATTTCCTTTTAGTCCTCTACTACCTCTCTGATAGAACCTTTAAAGTAAATCATATCTAGCCTACTCTTCTCTCTTTCCTCAGTCCACTGGTGTTCCTCAAGGTAGTATCTTAGGTCCTATTCTTTATAAACACTACATATCCACAAAACATCCATAGAAGAATGGTGTCAAAACTGGAGAATCAATATAAATCCTGACAAATCCCACCAGATCACCTTTACTCTCCGTCGTAAACCTCTGCCCTCCTGTCCTACAGTATCCTTTCAATTAAACATTACAAATAAACTCATCCTCAAAGACCTTTACAACCCATTCATTGCAGATTTGGTCCAAAGCAGATATGCGTCTTTTCATTCCAAACTCCTTACCCATCCTAAAAAAAAGATGGCCACGGGACCTTCTAATTTAGATTAATGCTTGAAGTACCACCATTGGGTGGTTCCTTCCCAATATTTTCAAGTGTATATGAAACACAAAACATATTTACTTATTGTATTAATTATTTGTGCAGTTGTAAATTATATTAAATAAATAAATAAAAAAATTCCTTTTAAGGAATCTAGAATTATATTACAGTAGCTTATAGTTTAGCAAATGCCTTTTTTTTCTAAAATATAGACGTATGAATAAATAGTTCTAATACAAACGTTGTTTTATAAAGAGTAGGCGTATATCTGAGACGCGACATATCTTTTGTCAGAAATAGATAGCACTGGTGTTTGTCCCTTACTGTCCGTGTTCATTCTCATTCTGACTCTAGAGCTAAGAACAGAAGTGGAATAGAGTTGTCGGAGGACACTCTGTGAGACCAGTTGTATATATCAGTTTGTAAATAGCACTTGTGCATATAATGCCTTAGGTTTTATATCTTTTCAAATAAAGTAAATGGCGTTCATCTTACACTACTTTGTGGCTGAGAAACGAATCTGGTTCCGTATCTCTCTGTCCTTAAGTTCTTATTCAACCATTAATGTTATTGCCATTAATCTGATTTGTATGAAATTTTCAGGGACTGCACATTTAATACCTAAATGGTTCTACATTAATTTTGTCACTTTTTTCCACAATGCATGTAAAAAGGTATTAACTTTGAGTATATATTTAATATAATAGTATTATTATTACAGCCATATATCGATTATCAGCACAAACTTTTCATCGGCCACATTACTTCTTAGGATGTGTAATACGTCTGTCACCGAGTGTCAACCGGTCAAGTTCAGACGATATGATATTTATAACTAATTAAAATACTCATTTATATGACTATAATAAGGCATATTTGAACTTACGGAGTTGAGCTTCGGAGTTCCACTAAACCGTCGAACTTCTCTCATATCTAGTCATTATAATTCAAAATCCTTTGTAAAATTCTTAATGCTCCTTATATTGTCTCAAATCAAGTTATAAATAATCAATAAAAATTTATCAACAACTTCAATAACAGTCAAATCAGGAATAATAGAATATACTGTTGTTAACGCCATATATATGTATATGTATATTAATTAAAATGTAAATCTTTTTTTTTGTTTTCTTTTAATCAGCTGTTAATAAATTTAACACATGACAAGTATGTTTTTGTTTT
>NW_027108201.1:0-1191 GCF_000696795.3 Halyomorpha halys
GTAATCTGAAGGAGAAATTTTTACTACGCACACTAAAAACTTATTCCATCTAATTGCAAGTTTGCTGTTATTAAGCAGGATATGGTCCGATATGAAGTCAGTATACATTAACACAAATAAGTATAACTTATGTTACATGTGTCGACGTTTCTGCCTAACTTTTAGGCCTTCATTGGGATTAAAAAAAACAAAGAGAACATTTCTTTATTTGTTTATGATTTATTTTTGTGAATTAATAATATTTTTAATAATTATCTTTTCGATAAATTCGTACAATACGTTATAAATTACCTTCTTATAGTATTATTTGTAATATTTTTTATTTTATTGTTATACTATGTCTGTTTTTTGCTCTTATTCATATTTAACATCTCGTTTTGTTTTTTAGGGGTTGAAGATAAGGCAAATAAAATAAGTAACTCTAATTTGTGTTAATTTCTATTAACTGTACCCTTCGACCATAATTCCTTACATTGCCTCTACGGTAAACTATAAACACATCATTAGAAATAAAATAAGTACATCTGACACATATTCGAACCTATAAACAATATTTATCTTCAGCCTTGGTGACTGTATCTGAAGCTTTGCCGCTCTCAAGTGGTAGACTAAGTGCTTAAATTCCTGCTGCATCACCGGTATTGAGAGCCAGTGGAGGCAAAGTGAGAGGGCGAACACTCTGCTCAGAACATAAGTGGAGAAGCCGACCATTGTCATAACTCTAACAGTAAATTCAAATAAGGCCTAGGAGCCACTGACGTTTCAACCTTCCAGGAGGTTGTTTTAGGGAGTTTGAATACAATGAAGGTTGGTTTTGGATAGGAATTGTGATAGATCAGGCTGATGAATGAAGTTCTGATTAAAGATTGGAAATCTGGATGGAAAAACAACAAAGACATATGAGATTTTGAGGTCATAATGTAAGGTTTTGTTTGTTACGTAACATGGAGCATTGGCTATTGTTCGTAGTACTTTTGACAGAAAAGATAGGATGCTCTTAATATTCAAAAATTTACCTATTCCCCATAATTGAAGTCCGTAGATTGAAGTAGGTCTCAGTATGGTCCTGCAGATTAGTAGTTTCTTTTTTGTTTGAAAGGTGAGAGTCTCAGTTCAATAATTTATATGACTGGAAAAATCTTCAAATTTGAGTAGAATTTGGGTTTGCGCCACCTCTCTAGGTACTGGATT
>NW_027108202.1:0-965 GCF_000696795.3 Halyomorpha halys
CATGTAAAGAGCCGATCGGGTTCCCCCGCCGCCGTCACTTCGCCGAAGTCCGTGGATTTTGTGGGTCATACTCGTGCTACGTCCGGGCCTCATTATTGTTGTTCGGAGGCAGTTATGGGAAGTGCGTGTGCCGTATTGCATGGGTCTAAGCATTCCGCGCCATCACGGCTACTCTTGGATTCCGGCAGCCAGTACACCTTTGTTACTGCCGAACTCGCCACGAGGATTGGCGGCCAGCAGCAACCTTTTGACGGAAGAATCGCCGGTTTAGGAGCCACTCAGGTCGCCAACATCAAGGGTGCGATGACGTTCCGGCTTCGGTCCTTTATCGATGACACCACGAACTTCAAGGTCCGTGCGCTCGTGGTTGATCGCATCACCTCTGACTTGCCCAAGCGTCCGGTTCCTACGCGGGTAATCAGAGAATTATCGCATCACGTTCTGGCCGACCCTTCCTTTGGCGTTCCCGGCCCCATCGATTTGCTCATAGGCGTTGACCTATACCCCCGCCTAGTTACTGGTGCTCCCACCAAGGCCTTCGGGGATGGTCACCTATATCTCCTGCCAACGGTTCTTGGCAATGTCGTGATGGGGACTTATTCGAATAGCGCTTCGTCCTCCGGCATCTCGCTCCTCATACAGGATGATGCAACCGCTCCGAGTCGTACCAATCGAGAACCCGACAACCTCGGTACTGTTAAACGTAGGCGCCCACGCCATCGCATTCGTTCGTTAATTTAACCTTTGTCGTTGAGCTTGGGTTTTTCAGGGTGGGCGGTAGGATTTGCTCTCCCTGATCAAAGCGTTTTGTTCGACATTCGAGTTTCGTTATTCGTCCCGCATCTCCAATCGTTGAACATTCGTCAATCGTTAATCGTCTCGCAACTCCAACTGTCTCACGTCACCGACCGTCGACTTTCGTAATCGTTAATGTGTATTTGTGTATATATATTTGCTTTATTTTC
>NW_027108202.1:3100-11067 GCF_000696795.3 Halyomorpha halys
GTTACGGTATGAGTCAGCTGTTATTTCGATGTCAGCTGACTGAGGGGATCAGCTGATCGAGGGTATATAAGAGATGTAGCAAACACAATAAATTCTGTAAACAGTATTTTACAGCAGTTTAAGCGAGTTAGATCTTATTCCTTCTTCTCTTTTTTGACATTGTGCTTTCGCCAATACTTAACTTATATATATACACACACACATTATTAATCGAAATATATTGTCATACAATGTTACGAATCACATGATCGCTTTGGTTCCCAACATCGCCGAGGCTTTCACTGAATAAAATAGATACTCAAATATCATTAACAAACTGAACCATAACTACAACAATCGTCTCCCCTCTTCTGCTGATTCTTCTGTATTCTTTTCTTTTCCCATATACCACACATTTCCTTTCTTTCAGATAATATCCAAAAATATTTTCGCTCCTCTATCCCTAACCTTCGACTTGTACAGATCTCACTAGAAACTGCCAACACTCTTCTTGCTTCTGAAGGATCCTATTTCATTCCTGCACCGATCTCATTTCGTATTCCGCATCTTTTGTTCCACTTCCAATTAAAAATCCATTGGTGAAACCAAAAACTTCTCAAAGACCACATATCATGCAAAATATGTGTTCTTTTTTTCTCCCGTAACTCTTTAGTTCTTAACGTTCTGAAAACTCCTTATCCTTTAAACCACTCTTTCGATTTTGACTATACCTCTATATTAACCACAACCCTAAACCATGACTAAAGACTTATCTCAATAAGAACTTATATACTTTATAATTTGAGAATCCATGAGCCGTCGAAAATTGATTTTTGGTATGTGTAGTCCCAATAAGTATACTTATACATTTTTTAATATTGATTTAAAGTGTACCAGTAACGACCCAACGACCCAAGGTCAAGTCACAAAGCGCCATCAAAAACTAATTAACTTTTTTGATAATACCAGTATTAGATAAGTCATTATAAAACTGGTTCAAGTACAGCTATATTCTAAAAGGGTGAAAGGTAAGATTAGTAGCAATTAAAAGAAGGGTGATATTTTTCCCGAAAGACTTTGATGGGAGTAGCCAGTAACGCCGAACTTGGCCCTAATTAAAATACTGCTTCACAAAATCCTGTACGAGTAGCTTTGTCTTTAAGTCAACATTAAAATCAAAACTTTTCTCTACCACGCTTAAATAATGCAATTTATTTTTATAGGCAACATTATTCTCGATTCTATTTTATTTGTTTGTCACAACTTCATCTCAACTATATGACATTCCTTAGAACTGCCAAAGTTCCCTCAAGCAAAAACAGCCAGGTAGTCATTTTATGCTTATTCGTGAATTCCTTAGGCGTAAATCGAAAAATATATGATATCATTAAACAAATTTGAACATATTCACATTAACACTACATAACTTACTGACAGAGTATAGTAACTGTTAAAGCCCAAAAGTATAATTTTCTTTTATTTAGTTTAATTTTATTTACTACCAAGTGGTTTTTTATTTTTTGTTAATTATAAGTTAATTTCCTTTTTTTTTAATAACAATTAAGTTTTTATTTTTTGTAATTAGAATTCATTACGCAAATAACGTAAATATAGTTAAGGAAGGAGGCTTGTTGTAATGCGTGTATAATACAAATACATTGCTGCGGTTCGGCACATTCAACAACATTGCCGGCTGCAATGGAATTAGTGCCTGTATACGGGGACTGATAAGGGAGTCTACAGTCTACAGTCCACTGCCTAGAGTCGTAGAGTCTAGAGGCTGAGCCAGAGAGAGGCACCCACCGGCTCACACCATAAGAATTTTTGGGTTTCATCTCAGGACCCTCACCCACCAATCATCGAGATCTGGATGACGGCGGATGATCCGGAATGGAAAATAATAAACGATATGCGCATATTGACCCCCCGACCATCTACTGTGAGTGACTTTTTTCTTTCTTTCATCGAACCTCATATTTTGTTTCCTTCTAAGTTACTTATTATTTAATTAATTATTGTATAAAGAGAATTGATTTTTTATTTACATATATATCAAAATATTTTCTTTCTTTTTACTACACACTTTTATAACAACAAAACAGTAACAGTTTTTTTTATTTTAATTTAATTAAATTTGTATACCAGTTTGGATGTTTTATTTTATTCTCTAATTTTTCTTTATTATTTTTGTGTTTTTGATTCATTTCAGGTCCTCCGTTTTTTATGTTTTTTTCTATCACCCGAACCGGCGAACAATTTTCTCTCTGGGGACGAGGTTGGTTTTTTCATTCAGGAAATGCCCCTCGCCCCCAACAGTAACCATCAGATGTACTGAGAAATCAAAACATGATTTTACATAAAATCTTCTGTTGTCGTCTCATGTGTTTACAATCAAATATAACATTATGAAACCATAGGACTAAAAAAAATTAGAATATTTCAATTTTTAAGAAAATTCCATATCTTTAAGTCCATATGTTTGCACCCTGGTTAGAATGCTTTTTTTGTCATAAGAAAAATTGCTGTGATATATTGAACATTAATTTAAAATTTATTGTGAAGCCATCTTAGCTTATCATAGTTACTGTACATATGTTAGGGAACCACTGAGGTAAGAATACAGCACGGAAATTGAAAATACGTAAATCATTCGACCCGCAAACGGTTGAATGACATGCGAAAAGGGAGACGTCTTCAGGGCGTGAAACTGACAGATTTTCAATAAGCACCACTCAGCCAGTACTCAAGCAGATTGAAATGGAATAGGAAAGTGAGTTGACTTCAAGTCGAATGCACTGCTCGGAAGCTACTCAATAATGCCTTGGATGAGAATCGAAGAATCGAGAGGCAGTTGGATGAGAAATAATAGTGATCAGTTCATAAATAGATCACGGAATTAGTATGAATAATGAATGAACAATGTAACAAAGAAGCGTTACATTTATAGTGATGTTAAACGTATAAGTTTTGTGATGTTTTAATTA
The DNA here is from genome assembly GCF_000696795.3 of Halyomorpha halys. Taxonomy (NCBI): domain Eukaryota; kingdom Metazoa; phylum Arthropoda; class Insecta; order Hemiptera; family Pentatomidae; genus Halyomorpha; species Halyomorpha halys. Next base: position 6,064 of record NW_027108202.1, read on the forward strand.
TTAATGCTTCAGTTACTGAAAATCACAATTTTGTACGAGATATAAGATCCATCAAGCAAATGAACTTTACGTGCCTGTCAAATACTATGAATTTGAGATAGGGAGAGGCTATTCATTCATTTCTGTATTAATCATGCTAGATGTTCACAAGGCCCTTTCCATTTCAAAAGTAATGGAAACTTAACGGAGATTGTGTTGAATAAGATTATTTTGAAAACAAAAAATTTAGTAGCATTGAGGGTAATTTTGGGGAACGGGCTTCTCATGCTCGTAGGTTCTCACAGTGCAAAGGAAGTTCCTTGCCAAACTCCACGAACATGGACAGGATATTGACCTATTATGTTCCAGTTATGGGAGACTGGTTACCTTTGAGCACGTTGTTATCGTGTACATCACATATGAGGTGCAAGGAGCTAAGCTACAGAGGGAAACAAGGTTATTTGTTCTTACCAAACGCGATTAAAAATCTTGTGGGTACGGATTGAAAACAGCAGTCAGCCAAATTCACCTTAATCTGGGAAGAAGCGGACCAAATCTTGAAAGGCCTCCAGGAAATAAACCTATTATTGAAGATTTTGTATGAGGGAAGGCCTGAATTCAATGATTTTTTTTTAATCTAAAAGGTAAGGTAGAGTGAAAATAAATAAGATGGTGAAGTTATTATCTTACTACAAATGTTTTATTTATATATGTTTTCTTTTAATTTATTCGTTTAAAAAATTACATTCAAAATGGTCCGACCAGATGACATCTATCGGACGGTGCCAAAATGACAGACATAAGTGAAATGTAAATATTACAGTTTTGACTATTATTAGCGTTATGGAGGCTATACAATTTTTAAGCTAGAATTACAATATGTATTGATCTCAATTGACACAACTGATAATTTAATTAACAACTACTAAATTGAAAATAAAATAAATAATATTTGCTCATGATATTACTGAAGAATGGAGCCGGGGTGGGCTTCACCTATGGATGCGCCTTCAACCTAAGGCCAGGCGTTATTTCCCTTTTGAATGCTGGTTGGGCTAATATTAGTGAACTATATTTGAAAATTAATTACAAATAAAATATAAGTTGATAGAAAAATAACTTACAGATGGGTGTAGGGGGGGGGGCGAAAGGAAACATGTTTTGTAGAAAGATAGTCTGGATGGCGGTCAATAAAGGTACCAAAATAGTAAAAGAAAACTATTTTTTGCTACCCAACGTTTCGCTCCACGTTCCAGGGCTTCGTTAGAGCTAAATGAAAAAAAAGATACAAGCATTTTAGAATTAACAATATATTAAAATAAAAACATTTTAAAACAATTGTTATGTTTAAGATGCATATAAAAACGAATAAATAATAACAATATACGAAAGCATGCATGTAGGTGGACTGGAAATAAGTTATTAATAAATATAACCTGGTATGATAGATGTTCTAAATACAGATCTTGACTAATAAATTGTTGTGAACAACTCAGTACCATATCTATAACTATTTTTATGAGTGGTTTCCTACAATTTATTAGTTTAGAACTTTTATTACACCTGGTTATATTTATTAGTAACTTGTTTCCAGTCCACCTACATATATACTTTCTTATATTGTTATTATTTATTCTTTTTTATATACTTTATAAACATAACAATTAAATTTTGATAAGTATTTTTTTTATTTAAAGTTTTCCAATATAATTGTTTTATGGTTAGGATGTAAACTCATTTCGGAAAAAAAAACTCATTTTAAAAGAAAATTATATACTTTATTTTGAAGATTTTGTTTAAATTGTAAAAATAAAATTTATAAAAGATTAATAATCCAAGAATAAATAAATACATTAAATTTATATTAAAAATAGACATATTTATGTGAAAGAAGTAGAGAAAATAGAATTGTAAAATATAAAAAAAAAATTATATTTTACATTATAAACACTAATTTCTGGTTTAAAAAACTTAAAATTATGTTAGTTCAAAATTATAGTATAACATGAAAAAAACTACATATTCCAAAGACAGTAATAAAACACTAAATTATAAAATTTCACGTAAGATCTCTTTAAATTGTAGATAGAAGAACAAATTAATTTAATAATTAATGATTATAACGAATATACTTTTATACAACTAGGGAATATAAATTGTATACGCTTATCATCAGAAATCCGTAATTAATTATTAATATTACTTAATGGTATTAAGTAACATTATGAAATGAAATGAAATAGCCTTATTTATGCAATTAAATTAAAATCATTACAAAATAAATAATAAATAAATTTATATATATAATAGTTGTCAAAACATTAACGTCTATCAATTTTCTCTTCTTTTAACTTCTCTTCATCTCTCTGTATTCTTTCCTGCATAGGCCTCCCCTTTCGGGAGTAGTAGTCAGCACTTCCCGGAGTGACCAGCCCTATTAGGAGGCGAGTTCGGTCCTGCCATCCACTTAAACATATCACTCCATCTTTTCTTTTGACGTTCTCTTCTTCTTTGAAGGTCAAATGGAGTCCGTTCTGTGGCAATTTTTGACTATATGTCATCTTCGCACCGAAGGAGATGCCCTGTTTATTTCCATTTGCTCAATCTTGTCTTCTTCAGTGTGTCAGTGAGCCCTGTTTCTTTCTGGATCCAAGCATTTTTTATTCGATCTCTTTTCCTCACGTTCACAATGCTTCTTCCAATATTATTTTGCTACACCTGTAATTTCCTCTCCTGAGCTATAGCCAGTGACTATGCTAGGCATCCATAAGTGACCACTTGCTCGATGATTTTGTTTACAGTCTGGATGTGGTCCACCGTCCACAATCCCATCCTAAAACCTGCTTGATTTGAAGGGTTTGATGCATCAACGCATTCCATTATTCTTTTTGTTGCTTGTTGCCGTTGTTTAAGAACACTGGTAAAAACTTTTGACATAGTTGAACAGAGGAAGATAGGCCGATAATTTTCTATATCAAACTTGTTGCCTTTTTTATACAGCAGAATTATTTTTGCGGTTTTCTATTGTTTAGGTATTGCTTCTTGTTCAAGAATCAAATTAACCAATACTGTCAGGTCTCTAATTAGAATATTCCCTCCTGCTTTTAAAATTTCATTACTGATGTTATCCGGGCCCGGAGTCTTCTGAGATTTGAGTTTTTTCAAAATAAAAGCAACTTTTTCTTCCATTATTGGTGGAACTTACTCTAAATTTTTGGCCATCTTTCCTTCTTCTCTTATTTCTAAAGTTTCTCTGTTACTTTTATAAAGTTTTTTGAAATATTTTGTGGCTACTCTACTCATATTTTCCCTATTGGTTATGACCTCTCTTCTATTGAATTCCTCCTATTGTTTTCTAGAGCAGCCATCCATTGTTTGCCTTTGAAAAGTTCTTTTTGAATCCTTTTTGTAGACCTGCTCTCTGCTAAAATGCTTTTTATAATATTACATACAGTAAAGGGAATATTTTCTTCTCTACATGTTTGACTGTTCTCAATATATTTTGAGAAATCCGGACGAAATCTTTCTATTTGGGTTTGTTCTTGAAGAATAACAGTTTCACTGTAAATGGTCTTTTTTCCTTGAACTTTTTAACATATAACTCCAGTCTTAGCAGCCTGTCTGTATTAAAATTGAAACTGTTTATGATCTCTAGATTTTTTACTAAATTGATTTGATTAGTAAGAAAATAGTCTAGCTCAAACTTGTGGCCTTTGGGTGAACACCATGTCCATTTTGCCTTTGCCCTTTTTTTAAAGAATGAGTTGACAATTTTCAAACGTTGACTAGAGCAAAAGTTTATTATTCGGTAGCCACCTTCATTCCTTTCACCAAATCCACAGTCTCCCATAACTTGGTCTTCGCCAACAAGTTTGACTCCAATTCTGCCATTGAAACCTCCCATCACAACAATCCAATTGTTTTTTTCTTTTAAAGCTAGACACAAATAGAACCAATTGTTCATAGAATTTTTCCTTTGCTGTTGAATCTTCCATTGTAGGGGCATGTAATTAATTGTACATTAGTTATTTGTTTGATAGGAGTTATTTGTAATTTTAACACGGCTATTCTGTAACTTATTTCTTAAAATTTTATAATTCTATTTTTAAATTTTTTCGAAACTAAAAATCCTATTCCATAGATTCCATTTTGAGATGCTGTATGCATGAAAATATTTCCTGAACTCTGTTCTAAAATTAAAGAGTATTTTCTCCTAACCTCAGCCAGACCAATAACATCCCATTTGATGTCATCAAGAGCATGATTTAACTCCTCCAACCTCTTTTCACTTAACAATTTCCGAACGTTTAATGAACAAACCTTGAGAATGCTTTTTGTCTTCACCATGAATCATTGGGTATTTTTTCAGCTATGAACTGGTCCTCCTGATGGTTCTGTTGTATTCATTTCTTTATTTACTTCTTCATGAGTCACAAAGAATTTGTCCAAACTTAAATACCTATGGTGAGTTTTGTTATCTTTCAATCTTTTTCCTTTAGACATTGGCTCTGGTTTATTGCATACATTTTTTGCAATTTATTCTTTGTCTTTTTTTTTCACTTCTTTTCCTTTTTTCCTTGAAAGTTTCTTGATACTATATTGTTCTAGCGAGAAAAGTTGATCACTTATGAGAAGTTAGTCGTATCTCAAGGTCGCCTTATTTCCTTTTTCCCAGTGAGTTTCCATAAATGGGGACAGTTCTTTTCTAATATCTGATTTTAATCGTTTTAAAATTGTCTGATTTCGCCAATTTAAATTTGTTTTTCATTATATCTTTTTCATAAATAACGTTTATTTTAACGATTACATTTTTATTTTTAGGGTTAATTTTCCTTATTTCTGTTACGTCATATGGTCGAATGTTTGGTATAATATATTTCAATACTTCCATAATCATAAGTTATTCATTTCAGAAATATTGTCTCTGTCTAAGCCAAATATTATTATATTTCGTTTTCGAATAATGTATCGTTTCGAATACAAAGCGGGGCGATGTAATCCAGGGCTTCACATCTTTCTTGATAG
>NW_027108202.1:17818-23375 GCF_000696795.3 Halyomorpha halys
TAAGTGAGATGTTTCTTGGTTTGTATTGTCTGTTCATTGAGTTTAGGTGCTCTGTTTGGGGTTTTCTTGTATGAGAAGGTGATGGCGTCTGTTTTTTGTGGATTGATATGAATGTTTATGTCTCGTAGTTTGTTGGCAAAGAGTTGGGCCGCTGCGGCAGCCTGGTCCATGGCCTTGTCTGCATTCATGCTTGCCGAGTATATGGCTATATCATCAGCATAAGCAGATATTTGAGCATCGTCAAATTTAGTCCCGACTATGTGGGCAGTATATATGTTGGATAAAACTGGTGCAAGGACCGAACCCTGGAGGGCGCCACAAGTGACAGGCTTGGGTGTGAAGATTTCAGTTTTGACCCGGACTGAGAAAGTCCGGTCACTGATGCAGGACCCAATAATGTCGACCAGTTGGTCCGGGAATTGGTGAAGCCTGAGTTGTTGGATTAGTGTGTAGTGGGATACAGAATCAAATTCCTGTGTGCAGTCTATTGAGATCATGGCTGTGGCAAGGTTCCTATTTAGGTTTTTGCTGCATCGCTTTGCAGCTTGGCCACATTGTGGTAGCAGCTCACACCACGCGAGAACCCAGTTTGTTCCGGGAGGATGACGTCGTGTGTGTCGCAGTGTTTGCGGATGTGTATGAGAACTAGCTTCTCATACATTTTTGAGATATGATTGAGGAGACTGATGGGCCGGTAATCTACCGGATCCGCTCCTCGTTTTCTGGGCTTGAGGAGTGGAACAACGATAGCATGTTTCCACTCCGTTGGGAAATATCTGACGAAAGAGCAGGAGTTATATATGTTAAGGAGAAACATTTGGGCTTTTCTGGGGAGCTGTTTAAGTAGGACATACGATATGTTGTCCATTCCTGTGGACTTGTTTCCCTTTGTTTTCCTCATTGTTGCAGTCAGGTCTTTATATGTTGAGAAAATGGTGTGTTGTATGTTTTCGGTCTGGGGTTGGTGGTGGTATACAGAGACGGTGCGTGCATTGTCACGTTGTAGGTAGTAGTCAGATAGAACGTCTGCCTGATCTGTGGGTGTGAGGAGCTCATCGCCTCGATGGAGTTTCACCGATTTCGATTTGGTGTTATGACTTCGGATTAGTTTCCAGAAGTTTTTGGGATCGTAGTGTGTGCGGCGTAGTTGTTCATTTCATAGGGACGTTTTCCACTGCGACATAAGGGATGTTATTTGTATTGTGAGACTGTTTATGATCGGTCTGTAGTTCTGGTCTTTAGTCCTGTACCAGCAGTTTTCGATGTTATTGCGTTGTTTTATGAGAGTGAGTATGTGTTGGGGTGGTGTGCGTAGGTGTATTGGTGTGGGTGTGAATGTGGGTATTGATGTGTTTGCAGCGTCTCGTATGGTTTGTTGTATAATGTCAATGGCCATACTTATGTCTTGTAGTGAGTTGAGTGTTGTAATGTTGGGTATGTTGTCGTATACGTGTACGTGTGTTTGTAGAGTTTCCAGTCGGCTTGTCGAAAATTGTATTTGATGTCTGTAGGTGGGATTGTTGTTGTGTGTTTGCCTAACTGATAAAGTACGGGTAGGTGGTCATTGTCACTAAACTCTAGTGTATTGCAGTTAGTGAATCTGTGTGGTTGTTGCGTGAGAAGTAGGTCAAGTGTGGATGTGTATGAGGGGTTTGATGTTTGTCTGTAGGTGTGTGCATCAGGGTGTAATATTGTGTATTTTGTTTTAGTCAGGTAGTTTCCTAGTGCATTGCCTTTTCCGCAGTTCCATGAGTGGTGTTTGGCGTTTAGGTCTCCTAGTATGATGTGTTGTTTGTCGTTCTCGATGTCACAGAGAAAGGTCTTGAGTGTGTCCGGTTTGGCACTGGGGCTTCAGTAGACGCAGGTGATTTTGTAGGAGTGTTGTAGTCTTACTTGTATTGTAATGGCTGTGTGTTTGTTGTCGTGAAGTGTGGATCCGTTGATGAGTCTGGATGGGACGTCATGAGGCACCAGTAGTGCGACTCCGCCGTGTATGGGGGAGTCAAGTCTGTAAGTGGTGTACCCGCAGAATTATGTCTGTGTGTAGTTGCTAAGCCTTGTGTCCGTGCGACTATGGATGGCCTACGAGAGGCCAGTAGGGTTTTTAGCTCAAGTTTTCGTTTCACGAGCCCTGTTATGTTATAATTGATTATGCAATGTCTAACCATTGATCCTTGGGAGTGTGTTTTGGAGCTCAAGGTTAAATGTGCTCATCAATGTTGTAAACATGGTTTTCATGTCCTGGAACATTGACATGAGGTTGGAAACCCATGTCGGTTCCGAAGACGGTGGTTGGATGGTTGGTGGGGGAGGGCCGTATATAATTCTGCCCGCATAAGAGGAGGAGTCTGATTTTTTTTGTTGAGGTTGAGAAACCTTTTGGGTCTTTGTGGTGGAGGGCCTAATGGTTTCCCTCTTGGCATGCAAGGCGTTGATCTTGTCAGCCCTTTTTTTACATTTTGTATATGAGGATACATGATCCTCGTCACAATGGGTGGTTTTCCCCGCAGCGAACGCAGATTGTTATTCTGCCGCAGTAATTTTGGGTGTGGCCAAATTGCTGGCAATTGTAACATTGGGGCCACCGATGTTTCTCATTTTTTCAAATGAGTATATCATGTGGTCTATGGGGCCCACTTTTTTATATCTTCAAGGGTTGTTGTATGTTCGGTTGTGACGATAATATGCATCAAATCTGTTTTTTGCCCGGCGGCATTTGTTTTTTGCATTCTATGCAATTGACGGAAGCCAGGAAGGCGTTCCGAGAATGCATCAGTAATTGAATCTAAAGGGTGATTGAGGTCAAACCCTTTGATGATATATTTTTTAAGAGGTTTGGTACCTCGTGGTGCGTAAGTATAGTAATATACATTTTCCATGACTTCTAAATAACGAAGGACTTTGTCGTAGTCTTGTTTGGTATTTGTTAAAACTTAGTTTTCCTCTTTTGAGGAACGGATAGTGAAATTAATAATGTTGGCCTGTATAAAAGCATTCCGTAATTGTACCGCCGATACCGGTGGATTAATTACTATAGGTGGTGGTCTAACTTCTTTTGTAGTTGTGTTGGTTGTGGTGCTTGTAGTGGGTGTGTGTGTTTTGTGTGTAATATTGGTTTCAGAGAGTCCGTCGAATGAATTATTGAGTTTTGTTTGTGATTGGGGTCGAGGATCAACCCGGGCAGTATATTATGGCTTTATAAAGCCTTGCTCATCAGGGGTCGTGATGCGACGTCTCTTACATTCCCTAGGGGGGTTAAGAGATGTCCTCTGTGCCGGAGTACATTGGCCGGAGACACATCAAATTTTTTGATGGGTTGAAGGCCTGCGCCAACCCACTGTTTCGGAAAATTGCCCCTCCACCACTACCTGGGAGATGGCAAGGAGATGTCCCCTTGGTAAATGTTCTTACCATGGTACGAGGTTTGGGCTCTGCAGTCTGAACTTAATTTTCTACCACCACCAGCAAAGCGGACCCTCTCCGCTCAACATAGTTAAATGCGCACACGGCGCCATCATTTCTGCTCACACAGTGTATACCTGCAATGCCCCTTAAAGTACCCATGGGTGGAAAAAGGAAGCACACATCAACTAACATCATTTTGTACTTATCCCTTCCTTATATTTTTCGACGGAGGGTACAAAAATAAAAAATAAAAAAATTAACAAGGAATTGAAAGAGGAATTTGACCTACTGAGTTATCTAAAAATTTTAAATAAAAGTACTTATAATAAATGATGTTTACAAAAAATATAATTATAGTTTTATAAAGTCTATTTTTTTCTGAAGATGAGCAAAGTATATTTTATTTTGTATTAGATACGTAATTAGATTTTTTGAGAATAGCTACATCATATAAGTTTTTTAATTTTAAAATAATGACCATATTTTTTAATTTTTCCAAGAAACACAATATCGTGTTTCTCAGCGGTATATAACATATTCCTACCCAAGCCAAAACAAGGGTTAGGGCTGAGTCCGTAATTAGAGCGGGATCCTTTCTATTTTGTTTAATCAAGGAGATAATCAAAACCTATTGATTCTGTATATGAAAGGGGAACATTTACATTTATTACATAAGGTCCTATCTAATGGAGTAATCTGGCTTCCAAATATTAAATAATCGATTTCAATATTACAACTTAATGCAGTGAGTATGCTTCCAAACTTATTTAATTAAAGCTGCCTCCTAAATCTATGGATGAGTGTGAATCTGTGTGCTATTTACTTAAAGTTTCGTCAGTATCGACGAACTTCCGTTCAAATGGACTGAAGTAGAGACTAACAACCTTAAATGTGAATATGAATAATAAATTTGCAGGAAATGAGTAATCGGGCCTATCAGGTATCAAATACAGTTCACTGATTGCTTATAAATAAATATTTTAGAAAGTTTTGCGGAAAATATTTTTTTTTTTCAGTTCTTTAACATAAATATTAAAAATATATATCTCGTAGTAGATATATATTTTTCATATTTATGTTAAAGAACTGGAAACAAACTATATTTTTCAAGATACATCTTTAAGATTGCAAAAATCAATTATGGCTTCAAATATGCTTAGAAAAGCAACTTTAGAAAAGGCTGTTCTAGCTAATAAGCTATAATTTGAATATGACAGAAAATTATGTAACTAGATCCTAAAAAAATAAATAAAACATTATTGGCAAATATTTCTAATATTATGTAATATAAATATTACAATTAAAGAGATGAAAATTTGATCATCCAGATAACAAATAGAGACTATTTAAAATAATGATTCAACATTATTTGTAATTGAAGAAATTTAATTATAATTTATTTTTATATACTTCGTCTTATATACTTTTTGTGTAGGTACTAAGACAGAACTATGTGTAAATAATGCTTGAAAGAGTTGAATTAAGTTATTACAATTTGATCGGAAAACATTTGTATGAATCAATACTGAATATCATCAAATATATCACAGATAAACAATAATAAACATATAGAAAGAAAAAAATATTTTCGGTTGACATAAACAATATAATCCCTGTTAAATGTCACATGTTGAGTGCGGTCTGGGTTTGTCACTGCTCACCGAAGTGTCATGATAAATGATGCTTTCACGCTCAAGCACACACCGCTTACTCTAGGATTTAGAATAAATCCTGACAAGTGGACGGCGAAGATAGAACAATTTTATTCAGTATAATAAGATAATATACTGAGAGAAAACAAATAATTTATTGCAGGATTATGGTTAATATATAAAAATAATACATACATATTTTGGGTACTTTCGGTTTATACTTGAACGTAATAAAATTCTAATTTGTATTATATTTTAGAATATCTATTTAATAGATTGTTACAAAATCTTTGTAAATTAATGAATATAGTTGACCGTAGATTACTGATTGGAGAAGATGGTCAGGGGGGAGGGAGGTGCGGTCAGCAAAGGAACAACATAAAAAAACAACGTTTAGACGTAATTTTCAAGTCTTCATCAGGGCTATAGAAACAAAAAGACAACCACCATCATTTAGAGAGAAAAAAAATTATATAAATAAAAATAAAATAGATAAAACT
>NW_027108202.1:24185-24385 GCF_000696795.3 Halyomorpha halys
TATATATATATACAATCGGTCAGCTGTTCTCGATCAGCTGATAAGGACCTGTCAGCTGAATGTCCGTAACTCTTAACTCTCCACTTGTACCCCTTCCAAGTAAACGAATCCGCCGAAGATCATCACAGAAGATCACTAAGTGGTGCTTCTGCAGTGGGCGTCTCCTCCTGGATCGCTTGAGGTGGGTGTCTGTCATATTT
>NW_027108203.1:0-1303 GCF_000696795.3 Halyomorpha halys
GGTAAGAAGATATGTATAATATCTTATAATTCATCTGCCATTGTTTTCAATCTACTACCATACAATCTACGGTCAACTATCTACACCTCAGTAGATATTATTGTTCAATATCCTAGAAAAATTGTTTTAAAAAAAAGGTATTAAAAAAGTGAACATTTTAGGTTATATGAAAAAATATTTTTTTTTTTATAATTTTTCTGAATGAGGTGAAGATAAATAGTAGAAGATGGTCGGGAGTGCGGTCAGTAGAAAAACACAAATAAACAAGGGAATGATTTATTTTTGCCGACGTTTCGACCTAATTTTCAGGTCTTCATGAGGGCTATTAAAATAAAACGACAACAACAGAAAGAAAAAACAGAAGAACATTCAGAAAGAAAAAAAAATAATAGACTAAAAATTTATTTTTTCTCTCAGAATGATGGTTGTTGTCTTTTTGTTTTTATTGCCCTGATGAAAAATTAGGTCGAAACGTCGGCAAAAATAAATCATTCCCCTGTTTATTTGTGTTTTTCTACTGACCGCACCCTTGACCATCATCTCCTCTTTTTTTTTTTCTGAATTGTTCCAACATATTTAGAAAGTGTTTTCAATCAAAAATACAATTTCTATGTAGTGCTATGATATAGGATAGGGAAGAGGGTACAAAATCCCAAAGTATCCAACTCAACAAATATTGTACAGAATAATTAGTTATACTATTATGAAAGGAATAGTGAGTGATATAAAAAAGGGAAGATATTCAGATATTGGGGGAGCGACATAGCTCAGTGGGAAGGCACTGTGCTATTAGGGTCTAATCCGTCTGTGATAGATAATTATTTTTTCAGCGATGAGTCAACCCTGTTGGCCTAGGAGCCCTCCAGGGCCCACCCAGCCTCATAAAGTGGATACCATTAGTTAGGAAAAAATTAAATCACTTCCACACAACCAATGGTTTATTAACAGAGATTATAAATATTTTATAATCATAATTATAATTATATAAAATTTACTTCTACAATTTTCTCATACGTTCGCAAATCCTCATTATATTTGGGGGATATAGATAGGCTGGCTCATATGGAAACTGAGTTATCAATAAGTGGCACAGCTCTGACTACCGATAGATAACTGAGTTTCCAGATGTTCACGACCAGGTCGTCGAGATGTGAGTTGACCCCTGACCTGTGACCCAGGTCAGGAGTACACTGTGTCAATGGAACATGCGGGCTCTGTGGGCCGCTGCAATATTTCTTGAATCGTGAATCGAAACTTGATCGGAAGGAAAAAACAAAACAAAAAAAAAAAACAATAAAATAAA
>NW_027108204.1:0-2553 GCF_000696795.3 Halyomorpha halys
AATTTGGTTAGTTGGTAACATTTAAGAATATTTTACCAGATGCATCTCGGATTTACTTGTATGTAAAGAAAAAAATTTTCTCATTTTGTTGCAAAAGTAGTTCATATAAGAGTGAATAGTCACTTGTGTCTTAAAATTGTTCTTGTCAAAATTGAAAACATTTTATGTTTATTTTTTACATTTCAGAATAATCTGGTGGTGTGTCGATATCAACATCTTGGGCATATAATTATGGGGCCGTCTGTAGTTAAGAGAGTTGAGACGTAGGTCTTAGCAACCTCAGAACTGCAGTGGCTCCTGGTCAAATGCGGCCTGGTGTTTGAATTTTATTTTTGTGGCGGTCCCATTAAAACCTGATCTCTCACCTTGGTAAGAATAGGGTCGTACCCTGTAAATAACCTCTTCCCCTCCCCTGGAGGTCAGAAATCACCAGAACGGGGTAATTAAAAAAAAGAAGAAAAGTAAAATTCATTATCCACCTATCTCATACAGCATATAAAGCTACTATACTCCTCATTTGACATAATATAAAATATACCATTTTAGTAAACTATCTGGAACAAACAACTGGAATATTAGATCTTAGTGCATCTAATAGACCATGTAGGCAAGCAGTCCCTTCATTGGAGGGTTTCCCCATCCGAAATTTCATGACTATCCCGGAGAACAGGTTTTTAAATAAAGAGTAAATTAAAAATATATTTCCATAGATAATATATTCGTCAAGATATTTCAATATTATAAATTTATCAATTTCAATATAAAATTATATAATTTATTTATTTTTAAAATTGTAATAATAATAAATAATCACAATACTAAATGTGTTATAATAATGTACTGAAAATATTGACTCACCACAATTCCTATGAATTATTATTAGTTTCTTACCTGAAAAAAAAATTCTTTTTATATTTGGAAGTATTTTTATTAATTTCAATAAAAAAATATATATTAATCATTATAAATTTGACATACCGTGTGTATTCGGTACAAACACGGACAAACGGATGTAAAAACCGGGCTGGGATAAACTATTTGAATATATATAACAATGTGGACAAAATATATGGCTAAAATATCTATAGGAAACTGTGATTACTAAGCGATGATAAAGGATCGTTGTACCATAGAAAAAATAGACTACAGTGGAAATACAATTGTTTATTTAGTAATGCATAACCGTCCAGATATTTTGATTAAACATAAAAAAAAAAAAAAATAAATAAAAACAAACGCTAGAACAACAGTTATAGCTTTTGCCAATGACCCCAGCTTACCACAAGGTCCGAAAAAATCAGGATGTTGCCTTAGGCCTTAGATATATAGCCACTCTATCACTAGGATAAAATAATATTTTTCTCAATTTCTACAAATAGTCTCATAGTGAAAAATACAAGGAAGGATAAAAAAGATGGACTTTCATAACTTGAAAACGGCTCAGAAAGAAATCTTTGATATATACAGATAGTATGAAAACTTTTAAACAAATAGTATATTGTATTCATTTTCTTCGACTGTCTTCCGAGAAATTGATATTAGTCTAGAAATCTAAGGAGAATGAAATCAATTAAATACTTATAATTTTTATCTAACATAAGGTTTTTTTGACAATATTTCTTATTATGCCATTCTAGGAAGATTCCAAAGGCTTAAATGTCAACTCCGACGAATTAGTAAACATCTGTAGAGCATAAAATACTGCCGGCCTAAGAACGCATTTATAAATCATTAGTTTGAGCCGAAGAGACAGCTCACTTCATCCTGACAAATGATGGAACAAGTTCGCTTTTGCTCCAACTGTTTAGTTTTTGTGATTTGTCCATTATTGTATACTGAATGTTTATTTGTTATTTTTTTAGAATATTCCTTGAATTAAATGTTTATTGCAAGTCTCCTCGTGTCTATATGGAATGAAAAGATAATCCTTATGTTCCAAAATATTTTTTTCGAAATATCGAAAAAGCCTATACTTGATTGACTAAAGACTCAAGACTTGTTTGACACCCTCTTTTCTTCCGAAAGTATAAAGAATTTTGAAATGAAACATACCGTAAAAGGTTCTGGTAACCGAAGTTTCTTTTGGTATCGAAGTCGACTAAGTGATATCATTCAGTTCTCCGACACTAGAATTCATGCATCATTATGCTAGGCGTTTGAAAATCGTCAAATTAAGAAAGGTTTTAGGTAACTAAGGAAAACGCTATCTTTTATCATCATTATTATAATCAAAAAGGATATTCAATTATGGTTTTACTAGAGATGCGCACATAACGGCCAAATGCGAAAAAAAATAATATATACAGTTATGAAAAATCTTCAATATAAAATTATTTTAATTTTGGATTTTCTATGAGCACATTCGTTAAAATGTGTCATTCCATTGGAAGTTATAAAGATTAATGCGGAGAAGAAGGACTAGAAGGGAATAGAACTTTATGCGACAGAACTATGGGCTTATACACACGGAGGTACTGAAAAGGAACTGATCAGTGACGCGAAATACTAACTAGTTTACTTTGCGTCACTCACGGTGTGGATTTAATGGACGCC
>NW_027108204.1:2603-2981 GCF_000696795.3 Halyomorpha halys
TTATTTTTTTTTTTACTTTTATCATCCCATAGGCGTTGATGACCAGAGGGTTTTACGCCTTTAAGAAAAAAATCAACAACAACAACAACAGAATACTAATTTAACAATATAAATTAAAAAATATTCCATTTCAATAGCACTAAGGTTTTTAAAATGCCTCATTGTTTATATCTAACCTTTTCTAATAAGTAGTTTTACATCAATAAAATCATACTTATGTCCGTGGTTCAGAAACCAACCTTTCGCACTCGCTCCCGGGTTTCGGCACCACTTAAGTATCGTCGAGAGAAAACAGTGAATAAAAGGATGACTCTTACGAGTACCAGAAATAGAATGGCTTTATTCAGCCCAGTACATCTAACGGTCAGGCCTTAAATT
>NW_027108204.1:3214-6780 GCF_000696795.3 Halyomorpha halys
AAATAAATAAAAATAAAATCTCCATATAGATCTCCATTTAAGAAGAAAAATAAAGATAATGAAATGAACATAATCAAACTAAGTAAAATAAATTATATACAATATTTACAATCTCGACCTAAGGATTCCCAAGGCCAATATATCCAACACGCATGAGGGTTTAGAGTACGACCCATTAACATCCCAGTGCAGCCCTCTCACTGTGTCATTGGTAATGAGCCAGTGGAGGCTGAGTAAGTGCGCTAAAGTCGCAATCACTCTACTTGAGCTGAGCATGTAGAGAAAGTGATACTAAAATAGTGTAAAAAAAAAAAGGGTTAAAATAATAAAGGAATAGAAAAATACATAGATCTCTTTGAATGTAATTGAAAAACTTCCTAAATGTGAGGCCTAAAAATGAGGCCACCATTTTTTTTTTTTTTTTTTAATATTCTACTTTTTCGTGTTTTAACTAAGATATAAATGTATCCTTTTATTATCATTACCTGTTGAATGTAGGGCGAGGGAACCTTCGTATTTATCAAATAAATAAAAGTTATTTATACTTGCAATTTTTTTATCTTTTATTGTAATGAAAATATCGGTCGAAAAAGTTCAGTTTTTAGATCGAAAATAACAGTGTTGAATTTTTTCTTCATTTTCATATAAAATTTGTCAGAATAGGATAATGAGAAAAAAAAATCTTTTTATTTCTGATATTACTGATAATTTATGAAAATTTGGAATATTTCTAACCTATCATAAACGAACCTATAACGAAATTCTCCAACGAAACTTCCCAATAATATGGGCTCTAATGAGGAATGGTGATCAGAGACCGTTACTGGCAGCTGAATTACCGAATCAGGCCTAACGATTCAACGTTCATTAAGTTTCATAATTGCGGTATAGGGCTATTAATCAAACCAGTCATGGGTTTGCGAGTCCTTCTACATTCGGCACATGGGCCCCCTGCAAACGTTTATCTCATCGTTTAACATAAAAGTCGGATTGTTTAGTAATTTATCGAGTGATTCTGGCATAATTTTATAGGAATTAAAGACTCATTAAACAGCCTCTGGGAAATTTTTTGTACCTCATTTGTATGGTCTATATAAACCGTAAAATTTTAAATAATATAATTAACAAACCCTAGGTTTCAGTGTTAAGAAAAATAAGAAAGAATTTCAACTAAGGTAAAGACTGATAAAAATAGAGAGAAATATATCTACTAATGAAAAAAAAAGGGGGGGGAACGAATATATGGTATAATAACAAATTAAGAAAATAGACATATAAGTAACAAAAAATATTTTGTGTTTAGTATCTTAATACTGCAAATTTTATTTGTTTTTATTTTTAAATTAAATTATCGAAAATAATAATAATATTAGGCGAGTACGAATTGGCGATAACATTTTAAAAAGGTGAAAACAACTATAAAACTAGTTTTATATATATATTGATTTGTTACAATTTTATGAAATTTAGTAAATATAAAATATGTGTTATTTTATAAAAAAAAAAAATATTATATTACGTTATAACAGGAGTAAATTATTAAACTTTATTAAAATTTTCGCATGAAAAGCTTTCTACAAAATCTTGAAGGTGTAAAGGTTATGCCCGGACACGACAGAGCCATGAAAAATCAACAGATTTAAGGATTTTACTGTAGAAAACAAAATGTCTTAACTAAAAGAAATATTTCACTTTTAGATAGAGTTTATTACAATAATTTAAATGTTTGATACTAACGCTAAAACTATAAATGGAAAGATTCCTATTTCTTTATGAGAACCCACATATTACAAACGGGGAGTTTTTCTTTAGAGACTAGAACTTTTTCTTTTGCTTAGACCAGCCGTGTTTGCGGCTTTAGCGCACTTCCTCCGCCTCCACTGGCTCACTATCAGTGATGCGGCGAGAGGGATGCGCTGGGATCTTTTGAGCTCTGCTCTACCTCTTAGTTAATATGAAAGAGAAAACGGTAACACAAATTCAGTCCTGCCGAGTCAAAATTTAGAAACATATTTATTTTGAAAGAGGAATCTTTCATTATACATACCTCTACTAAAATTTGATACACCCCATTAGTTTTCATCACTCGTATCTAGAATATTGATGTGTTAAAAAAAAAAAATGTATTTGTTTGCATATTTAGTCTTCATAATCTAAAACACACTAAAATTTGGTTAGTTGGTAACATTTAAGAATATTTTACCAGATGCATCTCGGATTTACTTGTATGTAAAGAAAAAAATTTTCTCATTTTGTTGCAAAAGTAGTTCATATAAGAGCGAATAGTCACTTGTGTCTTAAAATTGTTCTTGTCAAAATTGAAAACATTTTATGTTTATTTTTTACATTTCAGAATAATCTGGTGGTGTGTCGATATCAACATCTTGGGCATATAATTATGGGGCCGTCTGTAGTTAAGAGAGTTGAGACGTAGGTCTTAGCAACCTCAGAACTGCAGTGGCTCCTGGTCAAATGCGGCCTGGTGTTTGAATTTTATTTTTGTGGCGGTCCCATTAAAACCTGATCTCTCACCTTGGTAAGAATAGGGTCGTACCCTGTAAATAACCTCTTCCCCTCCCCTGGAGGTCAGAAATCACCAGAACGGGGTAATTAAAAAAAAGAAGAAAAGTAAAATTCATTATCCACCTATCTCATACAGCATATAAAGCTACTATACTCCTCATTTGACATAATATAAAATATACCATTTTAGTAAACTATCTGGAACAAACAACTGGAATATTAGATCTTAGTGCATCTAATAGACCATGTAGGCAAGCAGTCCCTTCATTGGAGGGTTTCCCCATCCGAAATTTCATGACTATCCCGGAGAACAGGTTTTTAAATAAAGAGTAAATTAAAAATATATTTCCATAGATAATATATTCGTCAAGATATTTCAATATTATAAATTTATCAATTTCAATATAAAATTATATAATTTATTTATTTTTAAAATTGTAATAATAATAAATAATCACAATACTAAATGTGTTATAATAATGTACTGAAAATATTGACTCACCACAATTCCTATGAATTATTATTAGTTTCTTACCTGAAAAAAAAATTCTTTTTATATTTGGAAGTATTTTTATTAATTTCAATAAAAAAATATATATTAATCATTATAAATTTGACATACCGTGTGTATTCGGTACAAACACGGACAAACGGATGTAAAAACCGGGCTGGGATAAACTATTTGAATATATATAACAATGTGGACAAAATATATGGCTAAAATATCTATAGGAAACTGTGATTACTAAGCGATGATAAAGGATCGTTGTACCATAGAAAAAATAGACTACAGTGGAAATACAATTGTTTATTTAGTAATGCATAACCGTCCAGATATTTTGATTAAACATAAAAAAAAAAAAAAATAAATAAAAACAAACGCTAGAACAACAGTTATAGCTTTTGCCAATGACCCCAGCTTACCACAAGGTCCGAAAAAATCAGGATGTTGCCTTAGGCCTTAGATATATAGCCACTCTATCACTAGGATAAAATAATATTTTTCTCAATTTCTACAAATAGTCTCATAGTGAAAAATACAA
>NW_027108204.1:9615-35720 GCF_000696795.3 Halyomorpha halys
AAATAAATAAAAATAAAATCTCCATATAGATCTCCATTTAAGAAGAAAAATAAAGATAATGAAATGAACATAATCAAACTAAGTAAAATAAATTATATACAATATTTAGAATCTCGACCTAAGGATTCCCGAGGCCAATATATCCCACCACGCATGAGGGTTTAGAGTACGGCCCATTAAGATCCCAGTGCAGCCCTCTCACTGTGTCATTGGTAATGAGCCAGTGGAGGCTGAGTAAGTGCGCTAAAGTCGCAATCACTCTACTTGAGCTGAGCATGTAGAGAAAGTGATACTAAAATAGTGTTAAAAAAAAAAAATAATAAAATAAATAATAATAAAGGAATAGAAAAATACATAGATCTCTTTGAATGTAATTGAAAAAATTCCTAAATGTGAGGCCTAAAAATGAAGCCACCATTTTTTTTTTTTTTAATATTGTACTTTGTCGTGTTTTAACTAAGATATAAATCTATCCTTTTACTATAATTACCTGTTGAATGTACGGCGAGGGAACCTTCGTATTTGTCAAATAAATAAAAGTTATTTATACTTGCAATTTTTTTATCTTTTATTGTAATGAAAATATCGGTCAAAAAAGTTCAGTTTTTAGATCGAAAATATCGCTGTTGAATTTTTTCTTCATTTTCATATAAAATTTGTCAGAATAGGATAATGACAAAAAAAAAAACTTTTTATTTCTGATATTACTAATAATTTATGAAAACTTGGAATATTTCTAACCTATCATAAACGAACCTATAACGAAATTCTCCAACGAAACTTCCCAATAATATGGGCTTTAATGAGGAATGGTGATCAGAGACCGTTACTGGCAGCTGAATTACCGAATCAGGCCTAACGATTCAACGTTCATTAAGTTTCATAATTGCGGTATAGGGCTATTAATCAAACCAGTCATGGGTTTGCGAGTCCTTCTACATTCGGCACATGGGCCCCCTGCAAACGTTTATCTCATCGTTTAACATAAAAGTCGGATTGTTTAGTAATTTATCGAGTGATTCTGGCATAATTTTATAGGAATTAAAGACTCATTAAACAGCCTCTAGTAAATTTTTTGTACCTCATTTGTATGGTCTATATAAACCGTAAAATTTTAGAAAAATAATACAATTAACAAACCCTAGGTTTCAGTGTTAAGAAAAATAAGAAAGAATTTCAACTAAGGTAAAGACTGATAAAAATAGAGAGAAATATATCTACTAATGAAAAAAAAAGGGGGGGGAACGAATATATGGTATAATAACAAATTAAGAAAATAGACATATAAGTAACAAAAAATATTTTGTGTTTAGTATCTTAATACTGCAAATTTTATTTGTTTTTATTTTTAAATTAAATTATCGAAAATAATAATAATATTAGGCGAGTACGAATTGGCGATAACATTTTAAAAAGGTGAAAACAACTATAAAACTAGTTTTATATATATATTGATTTGTTACAATTTTATGAAATTTAGTAAATATAAAATATGTGTTATTTTATAAAAAAAAAAAATATTATATTACGTTATAACAGGAGTAAATTATTAAACTTTATTAAAATTTTCGCATGAAAAGCTTTCTACAAAATCTTGAAGGTGTAAAGGTTATGCCCGGACATGACAGGTCCATGAAACATCAACAGATTTAAGGATTTTACTGTAGAAAACAAAATGTCTTAACTAAAAGAAATATTTCACTTTTAGATAGAGTTTATTACAATAATTTAAATGTTTGATACTAATGTTAAAACTATAAATGGAAAGCTTCCTATTTCTTTATAAGAACCCACATATTACAAACGGGGAGTTTTTTCTGTAGAGAACTTTTTCTAAAATTTGAAACATATATAACTTTTTTATTTGCATAGGCCAGCCGTATTTGCGGCTTTAGCGCACTTGCTCGGCCTCCACTGGCTCACTACCAGTGATGCGGCAAGAGGGATGCGCTGGGATCTTTTGAGCTCTGCTCTACCCTTCACCCTTCACACGTAGAGTGGGGTCAGGGATCCTCAGGTCGATTGTGTAAATATTGTATATAAGAGTGTAAATGTGACAAGATATTATATTATTTTATTATTATGTTATTTTATTTATTTATTTTTTACATTATATACATAGTTTGATTATGTTCATTTTATTTATCCTTCTGTTTGTATATATTTTAAGAGAGATTTGTTTTTTTTCATTCATTTATTTATTTTTATATTATTTTAGTATGAATGTGATCGTTTATAACTATTACCTACTGCCCATAAATGTGTGGGAGATTTTAATATCCATCAATAAATAAAAAGTTAAATACGGCTCGTCTATAAAAGCCATATGTCGAACATTAATAGGTCTATATAAAATTTTTTTTGCATTTTGACTTTACTTATAAAATAAATAAAGTTACTTTTCTTCGAAGAAAAGTAAGTTCTTTATTACTATTAACGGAAAACTTCTACAAAATTTGCTCGTTTTGTAAAAGTTAGTATGAAAGAGAAAACGGTAACACAAATTCAGTCCTGCCAATTCAAATTTGAGAAACGTATTTCTTTTGAAAGAGGGGTCTTTCATTATACATACCTCTACTAAAATTTGATATACCCCATTAGTTTTCATCAGTCGTATCTAGAATATTGATGTGTTTAAAAAAAATGTTTTATTTGTTTGCATATTTAGTCTTCATAATCAAAAACACACTAAAATTTGGTTAGTTGGTAAAATTTAAGAATATTTTACCAAATGCATCTCGGATTTACTTGTATGTAAAGAAAATTTTTTTCTCATTTTGTTGCAAAAGTAGTTCATATAAGAGGGAATAGTTACTTGTGTCATAAAATTGTTCCTAGAGGGTCAAAATTGAAATACATTAAAAATTTCATGTTTATATTTCAATATAAAATATTACATTAATATTTTTACATTTAAAAATGATCTGGTGGTGTGTCGATATCAACATCTTGGGCATAAAATTATTGGGCCGTTAGAGAGTTGAGACGTAGGTCTTAGCAACCTCGGAACTCCTGTGGCTCCAGTTCAAATGCGGCCTAGTGTTTGACTTTTATTTCAGTGGCGGTCCCATGAAAACCTGACCTTTCACCATGGTTAGAATAGGGTGGTGCCCTGTAGATAACATCTTCCCCTCCCCTGGAGGTCAGAAATCACCAGAACGGGGTAATTAAAAAAAAGAAGAAAAGTAAAATTCATTATCCACCTATCTCATACAGCATATAAAGCTACTCTACTACCCCATTTGACATAATATAAAATATACCATTTTAGTAGACTATCTGGAACATAGAACTGGAATATAAGATCTTAGTGCATCTAATATATCATGTAGGCAAGCAGTGCCTTCATTGGAGGGTTTCCCCATCCGAATTTTCGTGACTATCCCGGAGGCAGGTTTTTAAATGAAGATTAAATTAAAAATATATTGCAATAGATAATATATTCGTCAAGATATTTCAATATTATAAATTTATCAATTTCAATATAAAATTAAATAATTTATTTTTTAAAATTGTAATAATAATAAATAATCATAATACTAAATGTGTTATAATAATGTACTGAAAATATTGACTCACCACAATTCCTATGAATTATTATTAGTTTCTTACCTGAAAAAAAAATTCTTTTTATATTTGGAAGTATTTTTATTAATTTCAATAAAAAAATATATATTAATCATTATAAATTTGACATACCGTGTGTATTTGGTACAATCACACACGCAAATACCTATTGTGGGTATATATAGGCATATAGATATACATGCACCTTTTTGAGCCTTCCTGTGGCACACTCATCCTCTTAAAAGTGATTTCTTTAACTAGGAGGAAAACATGGTGGTTGAGCGTGATTATGAAAAATCACCTCCTTGCACAATTGTTGTTAAAATCCGTAATTCTTTACAAAGCTCTCGTAGCGGTACAGTTTTTTATTTATATATATTTTTTAAAATGAAAATTATGGTTCATATTAGAACATAAAAATAACGATTATAATAATTATTTACTTAATAATGATAACTGACAGTTTGATGTAGTTTTCAATTACAGGTTATTGAATCCCTTGTAGATTCACAGTTTTCTCCACGTGAAGATGGTCCCTTCTAGCAAGATGAAGGGACTCACTTAATTGGAAAAGAGGAAAATTAGAATTGAGCAAAGTGGTCCTTCATAAAGCAAAAATGCG
The DNA here is from genome assembly GCF_000696795.3 of Halyomorpha halys. Lineage (NCBI taxonomy): Eukaryota > Metazoa > Arthropoda > Insecta > Hemiptera > Pentatomidae > Halyomorpha > Halyomorpha halys. The sequence goes on from NW_027108204.1 coordinate 13,805, forward strand.
GTTACCAATCCATTTACCGGCCTTAAAAATAGGTGGTTACAAATGTTTTCACAAAGTTACGGTAGCAGTCTAAAAGATGTTCAAAACTAAAGAAAAATCAAACATTATTATTATCCGTCTTAATTATATAAATCAATATTGAAATGGTTATAATAATAAATATTATCAGTAACACAATCAAAGTAAAATATATCACATTTTTTATACTAAACGTATAGAAAGAAAAAGGATTATTCGATAAAAAATGGAAAGGAATAGGAAATCTAGAAGATGTGTGGGAAGATTTCTGTTATCTGGTAACTCAATACATAATTCAGTACGTTTTTCCTTATGGTCTTGTCATTTACTAATTATGGTACAAAGTTAATCTTTCCAAAAGAAACATTTCTTAACAATATTCCGACCTTAATCCCTTTTATCAGATTGCTAGGAGAATAAAAAATTTAGAAATAATTAGTTAGAGGTACAACACGTGATGATTAATCAATGATTAGGAAAAGTAATGAGTTAATCAATAATCAATTTTAGAAATATTTAAATTATAATGAATAGACAAATCAATAAATTTTATTATAACACAATAAATAAAAATCATTTCATTTATTTTGTACATATAATACAAACATAATAAAATGCTAATAATATTTATTTACATGTTGAAGTTATATAAACATTATTTTATTTCTTTTTTTAAATTATTATTGTCTTATTTTATTTTATTTTTCAATTTATTATGTTTATGACGTTTTGAAATGTCATTATTTTTTTTTATTTATATTTTATTCTAAGAAAATAAAGCCTATTTTTAATGTATGTTATTTTATACTAAAATTGCATGTCCCAGAATAAATGAACCATGTTATTATTAATATTATATCACAACCAACATAAGGGGAAGAAAAATTTTAATAGTCTGACTTTGGAAGGTTATTTAAAAATTTAATTTTGAGATGTGGTTATTAAATACTTCATAAAATTGTTCTTTACTGAGTTATCTTGAAAATAGTTAATTAATTCTAAAAATAGTTAATAAGCACCAGAAAATTTCATATTATCATACTTAGAAAATTTCAGTAAATATATACATTACAATAAATATATAGATTAGAATAAATATACAAGTTATAATAAACATAAAAGTTACAATAAATGTACAAATACAAATTAAAATAAATATATTAATTACAATGCATATATAGATTACAATAAATATACAAGTTATAATAAACATAAAAGTTACAATAAATGTAAAAATGACAACAAATATACAAATTACAATAAATATATGAATAACAATTAATATAAAATGTGAAATTGCTAATGCTCTGTTTAAATGAAAATTGATAATTTCAATCCATCAGACCCTTATGGTTTTTCATTTTATTATTTTTTTAAGTAATCCTATTAAAGAAATTAGCTAATAGAAGATATTTCATCAGTTAAGATTTACTACATAGATCTAATATTAACAAGGAAAGAAAGGAAAATTTCTCAGAGTAGCAGTGTTAAAAAATAAAAAAAAATTGTAAAAAGGCAGATAGCGAAGAAAAGATAAAGCTGATTCAAGTTCAAATGGTAGTCATTTAAGGGCTAAAGTTATCTTTTTCCCTGACAGAGAAATTCGAGAAATTCAAAGAGTAAAAAAATCCCTCTAGCTTGTGATCTACTACAACTTAATCAAAATATAACTTGATGTTGGTATGCAAATTAATATATAAGATAGTACTTGATATTTGAATTAAACTTGCAATTAAAGGAATAAATGATTAAAAACTAAATCGTTTTGAAAAATACAATTACCCTTTTTCTCAATAAAGTATAAAGTCATATTGTCAAAAAAAGTAGATAAAAATATATAATCCATTTTGGAATATATAATTTAAAAAAGAATACCAACAGATTTTTATTTAAAAACAGAAGATAAATCTTAGCTTAATTAATATTAGCTGTCAAATTAATTTTCAACAACATAACCCATGTCGATAAAAATACAAAAAAAGCTAAATAAAGAAAAAAATTGTTTAAGAAAATAAATATAAAATTGTATTAATTAAAATATTAAATGAATAGATTGTTATCTACACTGAGAGTACAAACTATTTGAATTAATAAAGTGAAATTAGTTTGGCTATGATTAAAAATGTTAACTTCTACAACTCTTGTAAAACAGTATTAGTTTCCAACGAGTACTATATGGTATGATAAGATTTCTATCATCAGATGATTTCTGAAGGTGAATGTAAACGTAATTAAAAAACAAATATATGCTAAACAAGGAGTTAGGTAAAACCAGATAAGGTACCATATCAGGTTTTTCATAAACCGAGATTCGTAATCTCTTAAAATATTGAGCCTCATATAATTTCAGAACGTCAACGCCTCACCACGGTTGAATGGTGAGAAGAAAGTAGTTACATTAAAGTCCACCAGAAATATCTAAACTTGTTTGAACTCATAATGAACAAACTTATACTATTTTACGAGAGTTTTAGCAGTTGAAATTTTTAATTATAGCCAATAATTGAAACAAAGAAGAGTACCTTTTCATTAACAAGTTCTAATTGTAAAAGAAATATGTATCTTGCATTATTTTTTTTTACCAATAATAGGTTATAGAACCACACTGAATCTCGAAAAATTCTTTAAGTTTTAAAACTAAGTTCATGGGAAGGAATTTTTTAAAAAAACATTTCTATAGTGCACACCATTAGAAATCGCATACACCATTTCAAACAATACTGTATCATCATATTAATTTTTTTTTTTTTTTTTAAATCGAAATACAGTAAAATCATCTTTTAATTATAATCATATTTTAACATACACATAATAGTATTTTTACATATATGTAATCATATTTTTACATACACATAATAATATTTTAACGTCAATTTATTTTAAACAAAATGTCGACCTAACACCATGCTCTTGCACGCAAAGTAATGAAAGTAAAAATTAAGAAACGAGAACAAAAGTATAATTAGTAAAGTGTAGTCGTTAACATAATAAGCACTAAATAAAATTGTCAGAACCTTATAAAATAAATATCTACCTACCAAAGTAATTAAAGTGTGCGCCGCTTTAAACAGATGGGTCCGCAATGAAATACATTTATATATTTAAAAAATAGATGAAAAACTGGCATCCCATCAGGCGGTTAATAGCCACCCTTAGAATGCGAAAAATAATCTTAATGAAGTATCTAACAGGGGTCGTAAAAAGAAAAAATAAACCTGTCATACAAAAGGGAAGCCAAATTAAATCTGTACATTACAGAAAAGATAAGAGTTCCATCAGGAACAGAAGTTATGTTTATACCTCCAGAATAAAAGGGAGAAGATTTCTTAAAAACAAGGAACTGCTCTTACCACAGATAGCCTGTCTATGTCACCACAGCGTAGTGTTCCCTGAAATCTCTCTTCTATAAATTATTCATTTAGTATGTAAAAAATAAGTTAAATAAAAATCTTTTAAGCATTATATTATGTTGGAATTTATATTCACAAAGGTTCGTATATATACCATGTATAATAAAAAAAAAAAGGTGTAGATAAAGAACACTTATATCTATGAATTATGAGTATAATCTAGACCTATCTGTATTGCATAAATTTATTTATTCTAGTTAAATGTATTTATTTTAGTTAAAGGTGCATCTACATATAATTTATCATGTCTCTTTTCACATTAAACTAATTCAAAACTACGCAAGGTTAGCAATGCTATATCCTATCCTAAATAGACATTCCGAATTGAAACCAGAAAGAACTGTTCTTATATTTAAACCAATTCTCAAGCCACTGTTGATGTACGGCTGTGAAATCTGGGAGCGGCATCCTTTACGAAAAGGAAAAAATTACAATATTTTCAAAATAAAGTCCTAAGGATCGCAGTGGATGCTCCTTGGTTCATAAGAAATAGCCAATTGCATCGGGAAATACAAATTGAGTCGATAGAGGATTAAATCAAAAAACGGTTAATGAAGTTCCACTCCCATTTACAACAGTTAAAGGAGCAGTGACCTACAAATGGTACATACAAAATGACCTTCAATGGGGGGAAACCCAACCTCAACCCGAAGACTGAATCCCAGGCTGTTGCAGGACATTTCGTTATAAATTATATATTTTTTTAATTCTATTTTTCACACTACTTCTATTTTATTTATTATTATTTTTCTCTATTCCTCTTTTTTTTCAAATTAACTTGTATGTTTTGATTTTTTACCATTAGAGGCCAATGGTTTGTTTTGTTAGGTCAACGAATGTTGTTATTAATTTTACTCTTCTCTTTAATTTTTTATTTTATCTTATTTTCTTTTAATTATAATGTTGTATATAGTTAGGGGCGTCTTTTGTACGAGACTATACCCGGCCAGAATGAATCGTTAAAAAAAAAAAAAATGTAACGGTAATATCAACCAGGTAACCCACCATGAGGTTAACCCACCTAGCTGATCTGATATTAAATAATTAATTTAAAAAAAAAAGTTTCTTTCCCTTCCCCTCTCCGTCCCTTTTATAATTAAAAAATATAATATAGATTTGCTGGATTTTAATGTGCAATTTGACTATAATTTATAATACTTTTCCTTAAAAAAACATGTTTTAAGGTCATATTCAGTCGAAAAACAAAGGGAATTAGTGTTTTTATTTTTTTTTCGTCCCATAATTATAGAAAAACCAAGGGTGAATCATCTGAATTAACTGAAACCTCAGTACCCCTTCAACAAAAAGAATTTGGCAACAGACACATTCTTATTTACTTTAATAGTTCAAATGGAGCTATTGAACTATGACCAAGGATAAGTGCACTGGAGTTACTGAAGATATCCTCTTTTTTTTTTTTTATAAACTCAAATCTAGTCAACTGTAGGTGACGATAGGTGTTGGAGGGTAAGACTGAGACAACGCGTATGGTTGACGTATTTCGAAAGCTTCCATATTATACATTTGCAAATTATCCCACTGCATAATGCAGCTATTTGATGATTCTCGTTTATAGTCATTATAAAGTTCTGAAAGACCCTGCAAAACGGTTTTCGACATAGTCAAAATTGTTTTCATCTTGAGAATCTTATAATCACGAAGATATAATAATTTTCAAGTACTTAATAAACTAGAATTTTGAAGACATGATGGAATATTTGTATGATATCATCTTTCTATCAGAAATGTTTGCCAGCATTAAAAAATAAGAAAAGCACAACAAAATATTTTTTAATTTAAATACAAATAAGTACTACCAAAAAGGTTTTTTTTTTAAAACAATTTCTTTATTGTTATTTACAACTGTATAAAAATATATACAAGTGAATTTGCTGTAGGTTGCATAGTGGCATGATACAAACATGTGGAGAATCTACCCATTGATAGAACTCCAATAACATTTCTAGAGGAGAAGGTCTCGAGGCTATCTTCTATTCAGACACTTTGTAATTGATTGGCAATTTAGACTGTATGTCTAGTAAATGTTGTAATAGTCGAAATCGACGAGCAGTTTCCTATCTTTTCAGTCTTGTATGAGGATTCTATGTCAGTCGTTTGTCGAGATGTAGTCCTAAGTAACGGATCTGTTCAACAGGAATAAGTGTGGTATTATTAAAGGGCAGATACTGCAGGGAAAGAGGTCAATGATTTACGACGAAGGTCAAATGTGATTTGGTGGGATTTATTGGAATTAATTGTAATCCTCCAATTTTGGCACCATTCTTCAAGGGTGTTGATGTGGGATTGAAGGGTTTGGGATACAATGTAAGGATCATTGTTCACTGACAATAGACATGTGTCATCGGCATACGTGGTGAGGATTGTGTTAGGATGGGTTGGGATGTCAGCTGTGAAAACTGTATAAAGGATAGGACCAAGGATACTACCCTGAGGTACACAAGCAGACTGACGGAATAGGGATGAATAAGCGCTGTTGTAATTTACTTGAAACATTGTAGTAATTCAAAATATTTAATATTTTCACATTTAGGTCCCATTGGTACGAACGGCAGTACACGTGTCAAATATTTTTGGCTAGAGAATAATAAATACATAACAATAAAAATAGACGACCCATTTTGTGGATTTCCTCTTTTAAGATACATGTTACCAACATTTGAGGATTTTTTAAGTAAAATTTTCAGAATTCAATGAAATCCATTTCTGTTATGTTTGATTTATTTTTAATGTACTAGTCTCCTTACTTACATTTTGTTTACATTCCTTCGTCAAATGTAACATTTCCTCTCAAGCATCTTTTGGGTAAGCCCACAATCATTGCAGAGCCCTAAGTAGGAAATGAGAGAGGAATAAAAATGACCAAGGAGATCCCACAGAGGCAAAGCTACTCTATTATTTATTAGCAGGGTAGGACCTCGTTCCACACATGGCCAATTTATCTGCTAGGTTGGCCTGTTAAAGATTTATACAGCCAGGTCGTATATAAGCCTTCTAAGAGTTAAGTTTATTTACTAAGCCTGGGGCAATTACAGCTTATTCTCTAAGTTTCGATTTGGGTTAAGTCTGTGTTTTATTGGTGGAGTAATGAATTCCCTTTTATTCCACAAATCCAAAGGCTTTATTTAAAATGAATAAAAGATAAAACGGTCGGAATGTAAGTAAGGTTCTCAAACTAGTAAAAACAAATAATTAAAAACCAACGTTTCTTTCCACATTGTAGGATGTATCAAGGTTAAATAAAAAAATAAAAAAATATTGCAAACTATGATATGACTATAAGATGACATATAAAAATGCGCTTATACTGTCGAACACATAAATAAATATAATGAGTTGATAGGTGACCGATATTTAACGTTGATTGAAGAACACATACAAGTAAAACATCAATTATTAGTGCCAACATTTTGACCAGAATTTCAAGCCTTCATAATGGCTTGAAAAGAAACATAAGAAGATGATAGATAATATTGGTATGTATTGTATTATTGAAGAAAATGAAAAATTTAATATTATAAGAATATTGAAACTGTAAATATCATTTTCCTATATACAGTTCCTATATATATGTATTATCTGTCTTCTTCTTATGTTTCTTGATTTTGTATAATTCCATTTAATCATTATGTTTTTCGTCATGTATTTCTTTTTAGCCCTGATGAAGGCTTAAAATTCTGGTCGAAACGTCGGTACATATAATTAATTTTTTACTTATTAGTGTTCTACATTCACCGCGCCCCTAATCATCTTATCCTCATATAAATAAATATGGATATTAAAATCAATAGCGAAATTATATATTTATTTTTTTCCTTCTTTATAGTACAGTATCTTTGTTAATTTTATTCCTCCTTTTTTATTTTTTTTTATTTTGTATACTTAATGTTTATATTCTTACTCAATTATTAAACACATTAGATTTTAGATACTTTTTTTAAAATTAAATTAATTTATTAATTTTCTTTATTATTTAATTTACTTAGATTTATTTAATCTCTTCTTATAATTCTTTTCAATATATTTACAATACTTTACCATAATTTGAAATTATAATATTTATTTACTTTCTTTAAATGTCACATCTATCTATCATATCTAACTTGCGTTTGCAACGGTCATCCTAAGTTTTCAACCATTCGTGAATCTTGTGGACCAGCTGATTAACCCAGAAAAATTAGCATACTATTATAGATTAAAACAAAAATCACAAATATGGTTTGTACAAACACAAAATATTTCTTTTCTTTTTAAATTCATACAAGATTGCTATTTTTTTCTGGCTTGATCTTCTCAGGATTACAAAAATCAAGAAATTCGCCGATCTGACCTGCAGAATAACCTTCGGATCGAAAAAATGTAAAATGTCATGATAATAGAGTCCATAAATATTCCACAGATGTCTAGGAGCGGAATAAAAAGATATTTTATATAACTTTAGCAATTTTTTTAATTATCGTTTTTTGCCTATAGTCTGTAGGAATAATTTTAAAGATTATTAGATTACTAATATTTTTTTTTCTTATTATATAAAATATATATAAAATAATAGGTTAGTATTTAGTAGTCTTTAGATCTATATAGAAAAAAGGTAGAAAACAAAAGTAAAAAAAAAATCAATAAAATAATGTAACTTTTTTTTATAGCTCTGTGATGCATTGGTAAGAACCCTTTCAAGATTGTTTCCTTTTGTATGTTTGTCAGAACTAGTAACTTGAAGATCTGATTTCGCCCTAGAAAATTGTTGCAGAATATGTAAATTATATGTGGAGAGCCGGCAGCGGTAACCGACTGATACATTATGAAGGGGAATTTGCGACCCTCTGTTTGCGGTTCGTGTTTGCCTAGCCCCTGGATGCTCACACGTCAAATATTTGAAAGCTCCACTTCTTCTCTCGTTCTATTAAAGGTTTTTTTTTTTCTCTCGCATAAAATATCAAACGGGGCGTTACTGTTTATGCATATGTCCGCATTTGTTGAGGGTTTCTTTCCCTCCTGCCAAATTAAATTTTTAAAACTTAAACTAAGAGATTAAAATACAAACTTAATTATTACCATTTATTTAGTATTTTATTATATTTATTAGTGTGTGTATATCTGTCAACAGTGTTGCTCAAAAACCAAAGTCCAAATAATTTTTTCGATAAAATCGACTGGCCTGAAGTGACACTTAATAGAGACGATTGGTCGAATTTTTTCTATTATTTCGAAATCAATACGTATGATTTTAATTAAACCTGAAATGTCAATGTAGAATTAAATGTTCGAATAAGGATAAGATAGGTCTTATTCTTATTGAAATACTCTAACAAGACTTCAATTACTTAAAACATAATTTACATCAAGTAGCTTTAATTTTATTAATTTGAAAAAATAGAAATTCTCATTGTTAGAAATAATAAATAGTAAAGAAATACAACATATTAAAAAATTGTATGAACAAATAAAGGAGAAAAAAAAAATTTACTTAGACGAAGTTTATTATGCTGACACCGATGGATTCATGAAATACGCAGATATTGTAACGTTCTCTAAACCGGCTCTGACCTTGGACCCGACTGTGAGATTTGAGAATAATGACCTCGATCAGGTGGATGGAGTGGAAAAGGGGAAGAAGGAAATTTATGAAAAATGCACCCCTTTCATTAAAGAAAAAATCCGCGAGACTATCGGAGATGGAGTACACCGTGAGAGGGCTCTTGTTTGGATCTGGCTGTACAATATCGAATAAAACGAGGAGCTTCTAAGAATACCTAGGTCTTAGCATTTCTTCTTTTCTTTTAACTATTAATTAATCTAGATATTAGTCTTTTTAACTTATTTATTTATTTTTTAACTGATCTACTTATGTGAATGTTGTGTCTTTGATTTATTTTTATGTTGCTATCTAATGAAAAAATCTTTCAATTTTTTTTAACGGATCAAAGGTTTGTTTCGGAACACTGGAGAGGGGAGGTATAAGAGAGTAAAGTATGGAGAATAAAACTGTCAAATGGGAGAAATAGTCAAAATATATTGTATTCGTAAATAGACAATTTTTTATTGGAAGAGAGAAAATAGAGAAAAACCTATTGTTTTTTGTTGATTGTGCAACATGTATATATATGTAATTTATATATGTGTATTGTAGCAAACCAATGTATTTGGGCATGGGCAGCATAACTAAATCATATTTCTCTCTTCTCTCTTCTCTCTCCCCTCTCCCTCTACCTCCCCCTCCTCCTATTGAGGTCATATTGTTATTACAATACTGATAGTTTGAGGGTGACTGTTTTGTGATGAGGTACGACCGAATGAGTCCCTTGTGACCTATTCTCAGCCTAGTCAATACGACCTCTTCTCTATATTTTATTTACATTTACAACAGGAAATACTAGAAAAGTAGTGGGAAATCCTTCAACTAGCACTAAAATCGAGTAGATGTTTAATACATCATTAATAAGTACCATAAGGTACTTAATTGGTGGACATTTGGAAAAATTACTTTTCCCAGCTTAGAATAAAATATTCTTTAACTATAATTAATAAATATTTTGATTGAAGCGATTATGTGAATTAAATATTAATTTCAATAAACATTGTTATTGTTTAGATGTAAAGTGGTTTTATCAAATGTCTAGAAAATGCCACACATTTAAATTTAACACATTTAATCTCATGTATATGTTTATATATGCATTGGAAGAGGGGCTGAGGAAATTTGATCTTTTGGAAAAGAGTAGTAGTTTGTGTCAGCCTGATGATGACCCCCTCCCCCACACAGGTTTGTTTAGTCAGAAATAATTAACTATCTTGTCAGTTTAGACTAAGTCTTTTCATGTGGGTCTACCATCTTTGTGTGCCGTCCAGTCGGTGTCAGAGTCGTGAATATTGGGTTTATACAGAACTGGAGGCTTTAAAAAAAATTTATATGTATCCTTGTGATGAATTGTGATAATCTATTTTTTTTTAAATTCGATGTGTTGAGCATGAAAGAAAAAAAATATTATTTATTTTCTTAAACTATGAAAACTGGATCGTTGATTAGTAAGGATGAGACGTAATTTCACGTAGCAGCTCTCAATCATGTTTTTATTTCGCCATTTTTTTTTTGTATTAAATAATTCGTGGTAACTATAAATTTGAAATTAGGTGCGGTGTGCGCATCATGAAACTTTCATTTACCACTCTACGTCCTAATATATACATTGAGCAGACTAGTGGACTTGAGTTGAATTTATCAATATTGATATGGTTTTGGAAAAATAATACCTCAATACAATGGAGGGTGGATATTCTGAACAAAAATTTTCTATTTTCTGTTGTAATAAAAATTTATATTTCAAGTACCCTCAAGGTGGGAATAAAGAATATTAATTTTATTCCTGCCAAGAATATTCAGAAAAAATGCGAAAAATAATTGTATAAAACAATTTATGCAATTTCAGTTTCGCACGATTTAAGCTAGGCTGTTCACAGACAGTCGATTTTGCGGGACCAACTTATTGGACTCAGGGGACATCAAAATGTGTATTTTCGTCAAAAACCTGAATCTGATACGAGTCTACGATTTCAATACTTTTACTTTCTCTATATTTCATATTTAGTGATATGAAACTAAAAATAATAGAAAGTAATATTACTTTAATAAGAATAATATCACTCTCTCTAAATAGTACTAAATAAGAAAGAGTAGATTAGACTTGAAGAGAGTAGAAAAATTGTGCTATCAATATATTACTAGCCTCCAGCCACAGCAGTAGCTAAGTTTGGACCAACCACTAACTCAGTTTACTCTGCCGGTACTACTTCCCACTTCACTAACACATCCAGTCCAGAAATCCCATTCTCGAGGGATTGAGCAGTATCTGATCCAGGTTACTCGACGATGGAGATCTTCCACAGATTATGTCTGTCATGGCTACTAACCTTGGGCTTTCAGTGAAAGAATTTTTAATTAAAGAATAAATAATATAATTTTATATATTATTATACTCCATTAAATGAAATATAATAATATCATGTAAATAATATATATTATTTAACAATTCATATGATTTATAGAATATTTATTAACTTAAAAAATGTTATAAAACATTTTTACTTTCAATGCCGATGTATAGTAAGCATAAGTAATGCAGCCCTGCAAAATTTAAAATTCCAGTTTTCAATGAATATACATGCTTTGAGGTCGAAGTCCAAATAAGTCTTGAATATTACAGTGTGAGTTTGTCTATGTGTGAACAGCCTTGTTCCTAGACGATTAGTGGTACGAAATTGAAATTATATATTTAGAGCTTGTGATGTTTTTTTACACAGCAATTTTTTTACACTTTATTAATATTTTCCCACAATCCATTTAAATGATTTTCATTAAACTCGGTAAATCAAAGTAAAATTAAGTGGGTTTAAATACCAGCTAGGATAGTACCTTGTTGACACACACTAACAGGACTTCAATGTCGAATTTTTCAAAAAAAACATCCATTAAAATACCTACCATTAATTTTGCTTATTTAAAATAAATAACAAATTCTTATTGATAGCAATAATAAAAACAACGGATAAATAAAAAGTATTGAAGAATTTGATAAATAATTAAATTTGAAAAATGTAGAAAGAAATTCGAATTGGAAAAATCCGAAACTACCATGATCGCATTCACAACTCCCTTTATCTTTTTTTTAAACAACTGTATTTTTGGCAGGAATAAAGTTGATATACGTTATTTTTACCTCGAGAAATCCAAAAATTCGAATTTTTATATAAGTGGAAATCGTGTGATGCGCTTACCACAGATTTTTCTTTCTTTATTAATTAAGTCTAGGTAGCTGCTATGTTTGGTGGACACCGAGAGCAAGAGAAATTTCTAAAATAATAATAACAATAAAGAATTATGACAAAATTAAATTATAAAAAAAATTAAAAGGTACTTCGTCATTCTTGTACATACATATATTTTTAACATTTTCCAAAAACCATTTTTCATCACCCTCTCACACGCATTCTTCCTCTAAACATTTTCTACTTTTTATTTTTTACCCAATCGTAACTAGGTTTTCTCTTAAAATCACTTAGTCTCATTCTTTTAACGTATTTTTTAATTCCGCCGTTATTGGCGCAGTGTACAACTTTTGGACGTTTGGATTCCAAGCAAACAGGTTCGTTTTATTCTCTTTTTTCCCTATTTTTATTTTACCACCCCTTCTTTTCTTAATTTTCCTTACCCACGTTATTAGTTATGTTCACCATATAATATTATTGTTGTTTTCAAAATAATTTTTTTTTTCTTCTATTCATTTCTTTTGTTAAACTTTACTTATACTCTGCCTCTTTATCAATTATTATGGTTACATATTTTTATATTTTCTTTCTCTCAATTTTTTTTTCTTTCCATATTTCAATTTTTAAATTATTAATAACTAATATCTAATAACTAATTCATACTTCTTTGCTTTATATAACTTAATTTTTATTTTATTTCCTTAATTATGTTATTTTACCTACTTTTTCAATTACTTATGTATACATTTTATTTTCTGTAAAATTATTCACTTTACGTCATTCTGTTTATATCTTCTTTTTATTGTCAATACTTATTGGTTGTTATCTTGTTCTGTTCTAAGCCCTGATGAAGACTAGAAATTCTAGCCGAAACGTTGGCACAATTAAATAAGTACAAAAACTTATTTCTGTTTCATTTTGACCGCACCCCCAACCATCATCTCCTAGTACGTCATCCACGGTCAACTATCTCTCATAATTATAAAAAAAAAAATCTTTATGTTTCACGTGACTAAACAAAAACAAATAATTATAATCTATGAAGAAGAAAAAAGTAAATAAATAAATACCTACTAAAAAATCCTTTGTTGGATTCGGTGAATAGGGAATCATTGGGCGCTCCAATTAACTTCAAAAAAGCTGGAGAAAAATCGGGGTCTTGAATAAATGGCCGAATGCAATTGGGCAGTCAGTCAGGAGCAGTAAACTTTTCTCGTTAAGGGCTAAGCGGTCGTATTTAACAGATAAAGTTTTAAGGACCAGGTCACAGCCCAGAAAGGAAAACACCCCTTCTACTCCAAAGGGGTGCCACTGGTTCTGTTGGGGTTTGTCGGCATCGAAAATTAAATAATTTGTTATTTTAAACTTCATTTATTTAAAATTACATTATCATCTTACAACTTTGATTTGAACTTAATAAAAATGATGGCTTTTGTCGCACGTTTTATAATAAATGCATTAGATAAAACTGCGCGTACATGTTTCAGATGAACCAACAACTTAAAGTGCGCAACGAAGCTGCAGTAGGATTTTATTTTAGGGTTTTTTTCTGTGAAGGATAATTATGAGATTTTTTTAAAAAAAAACGTTTTGTAGACCCTAGAATTTGAATTTTAAATGATTTCTCTAATTCCTCTCGAATCTAATCCTTACAGTCCAAAATCCTTCGTAAAATCCTTGATGCTCCTTACTTTGTCACAAATCAAATCATTCATCAGGACCTCAATGTCCCCTATGTCGCCGATTTGGCCAGAACCAGATACCAATCCTTCCATAATAAACTTCCCAACCACCCAAACCAATTCGTTTCTAACCTGGCTTTTCCTTTACTACCTAATAATCCTCCTAGGGGTCTGAAAAGAAAATGGCCTCGAGATCTTCTCCTTTAGAAATGATTTTGGAGTTCTGTCAAGGGGTAGATTCTACACATGTTTGTATCATGTCATAATATCACTTACAGCAAATTTACTTGATGTGTATATATGTATACCGTTGTAAATAACAATAAATAAATTATTAAAAATAAAAAAATTAAAAAAATGATTTCTAAATAGAATTGAACAGGGGCAGGAATGCAAGAACCGTACAAAAGCCGGGAAGAAAAAAAGCCAGTTATTTCACCCAAAGTTTTTATAACTTTAATAAAACTATATATCATTACTATTCAAAATTAATGCATCTGTCAAGAATAGGTAGGGGGAATAAAAAATGGCGGCTGTTTCAAAACATTAAAGAAATTAATTTTCCATTTGCAGTCCTATATCTTTAAAATTACCAACAACACTAAAAAACGTAAGAGAACGTTATTTAAAGTAGAGAAAATTTTCTAAAATATAAGTCCTAATAGTGCTATTTAAGTTCAATATTATTTGAGATATAGGTCTTTAAAAAGCAACATTTCATAAAAAAATGTACTGAAAGATCAGTAGTAAGTGAATTTATTTTGAAATATCTATATCTCAAAAAACATTCGACGTACAAATGTCTATTAACACTCAAATCAAAACTAGTTTATTGCATTATTAAGTAGTTCCTGACGTTTATCTTCGTAGGAGTATTAGTTTTCATGACATTTACTATAATAAATTGATTTATAATTGTTCTGATTTATGAAAAAATATTTCTCAGGAACCATTCCACGTATTGACGTCGGCCAGCACTCAAATTAAAGCTAGTTAAATTTACTATAAAATGGTTTATCTTTTTATGAGTAGTAGTTCGTATGCTATTTGACAAAATGTTAATTTCTAGTTTTTCGGATAAAATATTTGATTTTTGAAAAAATATATCTCTGCAACCATAAGACCTCCATATGGCTGCCAGCACTCAAAATTACTTAGTATAAATTAGTTTATAACATATTTCTTTGTAGGGATAGTAGTTTTTATGATACTCGCATATGAATATACATTTTGCACATGTAAATTTCACCGAAAAACTATCAATTTATTTTAGCAAATTTCATGAAAACTACTACTCCTTGAAGATGAACATCATAAACTACTTAGTAGTCTATTTAACTTGCTTTAATTTGAGCGCTAATAGACATCTGTACGTCACATGGTTTTTGAGTTATAGATTTCTCAAAATAAATTCACTTCCTACTGATCTTTCAGCAGACAACCTATATCTCAAATACTATTGAACTAAATAGCTCGATTACGGCTAATATTTTAGAAAATTTACTCAACTTCAAATAACGTTCTCTTACGTTTTTTAGTGTTGCTGGTAGTTTTAAAGATATAGGGCTGCAAATAGAAAATTAATTTTTTTAAAGTTTTGAAACAGCCGCCATTTTTTATTCCCTCTACCTTTACTTGGGAGACATCAATTTTGACTAGTAATTATACATAGTATTCATTAAAGTAATAAAAAATTGAGATAAAATAACGGCCTTTTTTCTCCTCTTGGGCTCTTGTATTTGAACAGCCGAAACCTTAGTTCGAAGGGGTGTGGGTTTAAGTAGAAATCAAAGTTTAGTTGGAAAATCAAATTTAATTTTCTTGTATAGAGTACACGAAATGAACATTATTACTTCCAATCTTTTAGCACGAGGAGGCAACCTACATAGATGGCTGTAATGACCACAAGGTATGCTTGCCCACCAATATCCACACCATAGAAATAATGAGTTAAGTGTAGAATTTTACCCATTTATACATTAAAATAAATCTGAAAAAAACACTTATATTTCATTGGACTCGGAGAATCATTATTTCCTTACAGTAACAGATCCTTATCTTGTAACAAAGTAAGTTATCAGCTCCATGTGTTTGAGATGAACTGTAACACGCTATTAGGCAAAATCTTTAGGTATAGCTGGTAGAATGCATCCTAGAGATGCAGATATTGTCAGTCCATTCTTACGATTAGACATATTTTTGAAGAGTGTACTCACTATTTACCAACAATAAACAGGATAGGACTGACCCCAAATTTATCCGAAACTCTGGCAGATGAGGAAGCTAAAATTACAGGAGTATTTGAATTTTTAAAAACACATCGCCTTCTTTGTAAATTATAACTCCTCTTCGATTTTTATTTTATTTTTTATTTTTTTTTTTTTTTTTTTTTTTTTTTTTTTTTTTACTTTTATCATGCCATAGGCGTTGATGACCAGAGGGTTTTACGCCTTTAAGCAACAAACAACAACAACAGCATCCTAGAGAAGAATGGTTTAGAAAGTTCCTCAGAATAGATCCAAGATAAACCACGAGAATGACCTATACTTTTCTACCTCACCTGATATGGAAATGTATGTTTTCTTATTTTTGATAGGTTTTATATTGTTAAAGTAATTAATCTAGATGACTAGTTTAGTAAAAAAATATGCTATGGACATTTAAAATAACACAATTTTGTCGAATCTTCAACCTTGTGTATTCGATAAACTCTCTGGTGTCCACCCAATCCCATAAATTGATAACTCTTAATTAGGGGAAAATCTGGAGATTGAGCATGATAATGAACAAATGATCTTGTACAATCGTTGTTCAATAAACAGTATTTCTTTACAAAATACTGACCTTCTCATTCTTTACTGGTTGTAGCGGTATAGATTTTCATTTTTCTGCATAGAGTTGCATGTTATACCGTTACTGAACTTGAAGCTGTTCTTATCAAAAATCAGTTACTCATTAATATACTTATTTTATAATAAATAACGAAAAATATTACGACTTAAATAAATAATGTTGGTTAAAAAAAATATTCACATTCATAAACAGGGCGTTATGAACATTGAATTTGATCCTGTAGAGATTAGTATCAATCCACAATTTGCTTAAAAGAATTAACATTCACAGGTTCCATATCTAGAACCAACACTGCAACAAAGCGTTATAACCACAAGTGTCCACTATGAATATTCCGCTTGAATTTCAGCAGTTGATTAGAATCGTAATTAAGCAACCAGTACGATTTAAGTTTTCTGAAATTATTATTTCCAAACAAGACGTGAAATGTATACGTCAATATATACTATCTTTATGATAATTATACCGCTTAATTTACTTTACCAGTATATAATATCGCATGTTAGAGGCATTACATAAGTTGTACTGTAGTTTGGAGTTACTTTGTAACAACTCTGATAAATAGTTTTAGTTAACCAACAGTTAATAGTTCCAAAAGTAACAGTTTAGTACGAGTAACACTGCAGGACGATCTCAGCGAAGTAAGTAATAGAAGTAAAAAAGTAAATTGTACCGCTAAAACCCGTGAAGAGTCAGGGATGCAGTACTTTGTAAGGAAGTACGGCAGCTAGACCAACGGTTGTGCAAGGAGGTGATTTGGCAGTTTTCCCATTTAAGGGTACTCTCGAACCCACAGGGTTGACTCACGGTCAACTTTAACAAAATAAATAATTATCTGTCACAGCCGGGCTTAAACCCGGGTCTTTCAAGTTAATAGTCCGACCTATCCCGCTCCGGAGTAAGTAATACCACTTAATTAATTTATACTAGCATTAAACATTTTGTATAAATATCATAAGGATTCATTGGATATTAAACAGATCTCAATAGAAAACTAAGACACTCAAAACTAAATAAATAACCAGTTAATAATTCAAGCATGATCAGTAATAAATAAATAAATATTTGGAGGCATTTAGTGATTTACATAATTTTCAAGTTTTGACATACATATACATTATGGTAAATTCCAACTAGACGTATGAACAAGAATTGAATCTACTATTACAGCAATATCGTATGACTTGAGTTTCCTCTACAATTATGAGATAGTGTTTGGTTACAGATATCTGCGTGGATTACACTGGATTGTTAATGTAATATGTTAACATAATATGTAGGGAATTACTAACACACTGTACTGGTACTAAAACACTGTGCTACTAACTCCATAGTCTCGGGTTCGTCTCCGGCGGTGAAGCCGTGAGTCTGCCCTGTAGGTTAGCCCTCCAGGAACAACCTAGCCTCATGAAGTACCCTTATGTACACCACCTTGCACAGTCGTTGGTCTAGTAACAGTATTTCCTAACAAAGTGCTGCACCCTTGACCCTTCATGGGTTGTAAAATTACAGATTTAATTAACTTAACACGATGTAGGACAAATCTCTATCTTGAAGCAACAATTATAATTTAACTCATTTATTCACTTGTGTTTAGGGAGTGCAGTGGCAGGGTGGTAAGGCTCGATGCTGCGAACTCCAAAGACCCGGGCAGAAAAATGTTTTCTGTTACACTGTAGCTGTGGGTTCTGAAGCCCTCCTGAGGACCACCCAGCCTCATAAATTGGGTACCCTTAATTGGATAAAATATTTGCCGGTCGAGCATAATTCTGACCAAATCACCTCCTTGCATACCCGTTGGTCTTGTAACAGTACTTCCTTACAAAGTACTGAACTTCTGACCCTTCATGGGTTGTAGTAATGCATATTTTAATTTTATTCCACTTATGTTTATTTAAGATGTGTATATATAGTTTTATTATTTATTTATTTATTTATTTTATTTAATATACACATAAATGGTATGAATGAATACGTTCAGTTTTAAATTTATTTCTCTTGAGTGTTTCTGATACTATTATTTATTACAATACTTAGTAATAAAAAAAAATATGCAAATTTTAGATCCTAAAGAAAATTGATTTTAAATCAAACTGAAGGTTTTCAGAACAGAGATTGGAAATATGGCATGCGATGTTAAAGAGAATAGTTATTATTTGCCAGCTGCAAAACCCCCCAAATATGTACATCTATTTTTTCATAGACTTTAATTTAAATTTATCATTGCATATGATAACCATTAAATTTGTACAAAATGATATTCAAAGGTATCTTAAAACTAATATAGTATCTTTAAATATAAACGCCTGTTTGTCGAAGTTACTTCTCTTTACGAAGAGAAAAGAAAAAAAATCAAATAATAAGGATAAAAAATAAACAAATACTTTACGGACTACATTTCGAAATAGTAGATCTAAATTAAAATTTCGTATTCACAACAAAGAATTGAGGTGTTGAGAAACATCACCGCGAAACATGCCTACTACAAAAGTAATTTAAAAAAATATGCAAATTTTAGATTCTAAAGAAAATTGATTTTAAAATCAAACTGAAGGTTTTCAGAACAGAGGTTGTAAATATGGTGTGCGATGCTAAAGAGAATAGTTATTATTTGTCAGGTGCAAACCCCCCAAATATATATATATCTATTTTAGATATACATATTTTACATATACTAATATGTATATCTATATTATATATTTTCATAAACGCCTCTTTGTCGAAGTTACTTCTCTTTACGAAGGGAAAAGAAAAAAAATCAAATAATAAGGATAAAAAATAAACAAATACTTCACGGACTACATTTGGAAATAGAATATCTAAATTTACATTTCATATACAAAGAATTGAGGTGTTGAGAAACATCACCGCGAAACATGCCTACTACACAATTCGTGAGCTCTACGGAAAGCGGCAATAAACAAGGGTTTAAATAGGTGTTGATGGGCCATTAGGATGTGTTGTTTGTTTAGAACGGGAGATGGAAAGGTAGAACGTGCATGACAAGCCAGTACTTAAAAAGTGCCAGAAACATGAAAATTCGTGGAACGTTTGAATATTTAATCTCATAAATTCATTGTATAAACAAAGTAATTCCACATTGCTGGGTAAACATTTTTTTTTATACATCAGTGAAAAAAAAATCAATATCCATAATCGATGTCATACTTTTCAAGGGGTTTATAAAGTTCACAATCATAGTGCTATATGCACAAGAAGAAATCCTAGCAACGGTTTTATACATATAAACATATTAATATTATTGCACTGACTAGAAGGATTTATTTCATTTTGATAAGGCTAAAATATAAAATAATAATATATGTATTAATATTTTTTTTGTGCGGTTCCAGTCTTTTACTGAAGATCTATAGACAGCCCCCAGAGTACGAATATCAAAATTAATTTTTCTGGACCCTCCGCGAAATAAATACTTCCTGACCTAGGTGGTATTCGAACCAACCATTCTCTGACCCTCACCCCAGCGTCCTCAGACATTACGTATAAATTAGAAATATTAACAAACGATAAAAAGTCAAGTTAAACATTCCTATATAGTAGTTAAATTAACTTTAAACGTAAAATATGTAAACCACAGAAATTTCTACAAACCAACGCATTGTTTGACCGAGATTCCAACAGCCAGCTGTAGGCTGAAAATTGGTCTTTCAACATGTCTGGCCTAACGTTGGCGCAAATATCTGTCTAATCGTCAACACTTGGCAAAC
This sequence comes from Halyomorpha halys, assembly GCF_000696795.3. NCBI lineage: Eukaryota > Metazoa > Arthropoda > Insecta > Hemiptera > Pentatomidae > Halyomorpha > Halyomorpha halys. Next base: position 34,277 of record NW_027108204.1, read on the forward strand.
GTCCAACAAAAATCGCTTAGCCGCAGCATTATTTGTACAATGAGGCGTAAAATTCCAAAATTAACCAATTCTCAAACTGGAGTTATTGTTTTTTTTCCTTTAATTAAAACAGTTCTGGTTCTGAGACTAAGTCTTTTTTTTCTATCTAAGGCAGTTTTAAAAAAGAAAACTTTTTAAAAGAGTTTTTTACTTTTACTTGATGATAATCTAGTACCGAAACTATTAGTTAAGAAACTAATACTTATTAATTATTAAAACTTATATTATTAGAATGAATTAATTAATATATTATTATTACTTATTAAAACTGATACCTGTGTATAGTATTATTTTTTATTGAAATGATCAAAATAAATAATTAGTATTTTTTTAGATCTTACATAATGTGAAAATGATATTAAATTATGTTCAAAGGCGAATTATGAATGTAATTAAGAAAACATAGCTGGTTTCTGAAACATTCTCGAGTTTATAAACACTTTTAATAACTCATAATAAATGAGTTTTTAATTTGGATTAAATAAGTAATTTTTTTTTTATGCTTTGCATGAAAATACTCATTAATTTCCTAAAAATTAAGAACTTTCTTACCAGAACAACAAAATATCAGATTGAATAATTTTCTAAATAAATAGGAACATATTTCACCAAGTCAATGAACATAACAATACTATTATTATTGTCATTATTATTATCTTTTTCTTAACAATTACTTTTATACAAAACGTGAAAAGATATAATATCAGTTATCCTGTATATTCCTAAAAGATTTATTTTCTCCAAGCCGTCGAATAGGAACAGCATAGGGCAGAAGGGTCCCAGACAATTTATTGTCATTAAAGGCTTATCTTCACGGATGACTGAGTGAGGTGTTTTGTGCAAGGCTCAACGCGTACACATTTCGAGATAGAATCTCTTCGAATCTTGCTAGAAAGTTAGTTTTCAACTAATATTGAATTTTTGTAGATGGGAACCAAAACGCTAAAATTTATACAAAAAAATATTTTTTTTTCTTACTATATTTTAAGGGTTTGGAATTTTGATTCTAAAATACCGTATGCTTTTTTCCTACTGTCACCCAGGTATGAAACATTTAATCCGCCATAATTTTAAACAAACCTATGGATAAAAAGTTTCGAGTCAACAACTTATGATGAATTTCGAGCCCATTTGCGTAGTAACGGTAAATACGACTTTTGAGACAACTAAAAAAATGAAATTGGCCGCATAATATTTTATGAGGAAGGGTTAAATTAGTTCGCTTTCGGTCGATCATGATGATCCATTATTGAAAAGAAAAACCGATCTCAATGTTTAGTAAAGTAATTATAATCTATCTCGGTTATACAGGTATTAAAATTAGTTAACACATCATGCAAGATAAAAATGTACATCACTAAAATGAAATAAATATTAAAATATTAATAATAATCAAAAATGTTAT
>NW_027108204.1:36508-37065 GCF_000696795.3 Halyomorpha halys
AATAAATAAAGTACTTTAATAAATATAAAAATAATAATATAATATAAAAATATAAATAAAAGTATTATCTATAAAAATATGACAACATTATTGTTTACTAACGAATTATTACAAAAAGTAAATAACAATAAACGATGAAATATTTGTTTGATATTAGTGTTTTACATGGTATACCGTTTCGTTCCTAGCAGTGCAAGAGCTTGGTGACAAAAACTGTCAGTTATTTCGCTGCAATTTTTTATCAGTTTAATTAAAACTGTGTATAGTTACTAGTCAAAAGTGATGAGTCTCCCAAGTACAGTGAAAGGGATTACAAACTGGCGGCTGTCTCAAAACCTCAAAAAAATTAATTTATCATTCCAACCGCCATTTCTTCAATGGCTACAAACAGCGCTATAAAATGGATCATCATTTTAAGTCGGGTAATTTTGCTAAAATGTGAGCCCTAAAAGAGTTGTTTCCGTTCAATAGTTCCCCAGAAATTTATTTATTATTTATTTTATTTTATACCAGATCGGCCTGGTGGGCCTTACATGGTTGATATAACTGTTATATTA
>NW_027108204.1:39900-40424 GCF_000696795.3 Halyomorpha halys
TAATAGTAAAAAGAAACAAGTTAATTTGAAAAAGGGACGAGAGAAGAAAAGAAAAAAAAATAATAATAAGTAAAATAAAGGTAGTGTGACTATGAATCAATAAATATAGAATTTATAACAGAATGTCCTGCAGCAGCCTGGGCTTCAGTCTTCGGGTTGAGGTTGGGTTTCCCAGGTTGTAGGTCATTGCTCCCTTAACTGTTAGTAACTGGGAGTGGAACCTCATGAACCGTTTTTTTATGTAATCCTAGTTCCCCATAAAAAGGTTTTTAACATCTCAAAACAACATAAAACATAAAAAATTTTAGAACAAAATAACGAGAAATCAGCAGTACTATATTATAGGAATTTTAATCCCATTAATGAAAAAAAAATTATTATATTTTAAATTTAAACAAAACATTTATATTAAGTGAAGTATGTGTGATGGAATGGAAAAGTGAAATACTGGATAGCAGAGAGTAGAATTGAGATACTTCAATACAAACACGGAAAAGAATAAATCTAATTAGAAATAATAGATT
>NW_027108204.1:45564-46826 GCF_000696795.3 Halyomorpha halys
TATATATTTTCTATTAATAATTTTACTCAATAAGTAGCTGGCCCGGTAATGCTTCGCTATTACTATATTTAAGAATGTATATGGATTAAATAAATACAATTGATTTTTTGTAATAAGTTATACATAAATAGTTTTTGCATAACAAACCAAACTGTACTTCAATATTATTACTATATAGAAACAACTTGACCGATTGACATATCAAAGAGTGGTAAAATATTTTTTAGAACAGACATTCAGCTCTCCAACTGTTATACTAACGAATAACCTTGTTATAACCTACGCTATAATTATATTTTATCTTATGCTATTATATTTAATTATTACTTATATTAATTATTATATATACATGATCATTATATATAATAATTAATATAATTTAATTATTAAGCTATTATATTTAAGGTTACTATAATAAGACTTTACTAACGTTATACTAACGGATAAAATGCAGAGGAGTTATGAACAATTATATGAAAAATAGTCACCCGAAGAAAAACAAATCTTTGGAATAAAAGTTTCTAATTTTTAATTTCTTTGAAAAATGGTATTTGTACTTAGAGACGAAGCTAAAAACGAATATTAAATGCTCTTTTCTTAAAAAAAATTTTTGCTTACCTTCTTTACCTTGAGCCACTTTACATTTTTATGATTTTTCGTAAATATATGTATTTTTTTTTTTTAAATAAAAATACTTTTTATTTATTGAAAGATATTACAATCTGCCACACAGTTGTGGACAAGAGGTAATAGTGATGAATGATCTCATACATACTAAAATAAAATAAAATAAATAAATGAATAAAAAAATAAATAAATAAAATAAATTTAAAAAAAAACTCTCTTAAAATATATACAAACAAAAGAATAAACAAAATGAACATAATCAAGCTATCTGTATGAAATATAAATAAATAACATAACATAATGATAAAATAATATAGTCTCTAGTCACATTTACACTCTTATATACAATATTTACACAATCGACCTGAGGATTCGTGTGAGGGGTAGAGCAGAGCTCAAAAGATCCCAGTGCATCCCTCTCGCCGCATCTCTGGTAGTGAGTCAGTGGAGGCTGAGCAAGTGCGCTAAAGCATTTTCGTAAATATAATATAGCTTAATAAAATCGGTAATATTTTTTTCTTATTCCTCGAAAAGAGGCGAATCGATTGGTCTACTTTTTCAAAAGTTTATTGTGGACAAAGATTCGACAATTCTCTCTCTCTCTCTCTCTCTCTCTCTCTCTCTCTCTCTATATA
>NW_027108204.1:48451-49926 GCF_000696795.3 Halyomorpha halys
ATAGATAGATAGATAGATAGATAAAAAAAAAAAAATGTGTCTGATATTCCAATTTACAGTGTATTTTATTATACCTATATTTTATAATCTAATACTATTGAACGTAAATACCTCTATTAGAGCTCATATTTTAGCAAATTTACTCTATTTTAAATAATGTTCTCTTAGGTTTTCTAGTGTTGCTGGTAGTTTTGAAGATATTGAACTTCTAATGAAAAATTAATTTTTTTGAGGCTTTGAAATAGCCGATATTTCCATTCACTGTACTTGACAGCCTCATCAATTTTTACTAGTAACTATACACAGTTTTAATTAAAGTGATAAAAAATTGGAGCGCAATAACTGACTTTTTTTTTTTCACCAAGCTCTTGCACTGCTAGGGTTTCGTTCCTATACAATGTAAAACATACTAATATCAAACAAATATTTCATCGTCCATTGTTATTTACCTTCAGTAATCATTCGTTAGTAAACAATAATGTTGATATATCTTTTTAGATTATACTTTTATTTCGGGTAATTACATCATAAAGGTTAATACAACTCAATAATGGCCAACATTGATATTGTTATATATATTTGTTATAAATATTATGAATTCATATCTTTGTTCTCCCTTTTTCCGTATAGAACCCGGAAATACCCATGAATAATACATTTCCCCGAACTTTTGTATTCTGTTATTTTAAGTTCAATAACAAATAAATGGTATATTTTACTTGTTTTATATTTTTTGTTTCGTTTGACTATTATTTCTTTGATGATATCTATATACCTAATATTACCATTTCTTTTCCTTTTTCTTTAATGATTGAAATACTGGTTTTATTTTTATTATTTCTTATTTGATAATTCATTAATATTTATCCAACAACTTTTCTTAGCTTCAATTATTTTATTTATTTTAAGTGCTGATGTGAAATATAATTACATAACATTTAGAATTTTTACCTAGCTTCTATTTATTTATTTTTAAAATTGACTTCAGATTATTGGTTTTTACTCTACCTTCTTGAAAAAAGAAAAAAGAAAACTAAAAACATAATTTTTGTTAGAAGTAGTATTTTCTGATAAAAGCTTTTGTTATGAATTAAAAAAATTAAATCAAATGCAATTTAAAAGTTATGGGATTCCTGTAGAGTATATCTTGATCGAACTGTATCAATTTTATATTTAAGACTGGGATTTATTGAATAATTAATCGTTTCTGATGAAAAAGATATCGTTTTATTATTATTAGTTATAAATGTATTTCAAATCTGAAATCCATATTTTATGTAATTAAATAAATAAAATCTAAACTACTTTCTTATCAAGTACTGTCCAGTTCTACTGTGACTATTTTTTTCCCGATAAATTATCTACTTTTTCATTATACAATATAACTGATGCATTACATGTTTAAATAATATATATAAAAATCCCATTGGGTATATCGGTGATTCTATGTATTTTTGAAAGAGTTCCATTCAGTG
>NW_027108204.1:51656-52852 GCF_000696795.3 Halyomorpha halys
AATTGTTAAAAAAAAATGTACCTCTTACATTAACCACGTAAGGCCCACTAGTCCGATCTGGTATTAAATAAATGAATTTAAAAAATAATATATATGTGTGTGTATATATATATATATACATATATATTATCTTAAGCAGGGTTCCAGTTAATGGAATTCAATTTTTTGTTCCGGAACAAACACTGGTAGATAGGCCCATGGTTAAATTTCCCACCGTAAATATTGGCACATTGGTTTTTCTCCATAACCTCAGCCAATTTCATTAATTGGATAATTAACTGGATTTTAATTATATCCAGAATTTTTCATTCATACCAGAGGCTGTATAAATACTTCGATAATGCTTAAATAAAAAAGGCGGGTTAGGGAAGTAATTTAAAACTAATTAGCCTTATCATATTTTCATTTCTTATTTTTTTTTTAATTAACTGTCACCGCCAGAAACTACTCCCAACTTTTATAACTGACATCGACAAAAGAATATAAAAACATTGTAGATAAACTTAATACTGTTTTGCATATTTGAGGTTCATAACGTTATAGGTTCAATTTCCATCTTAACTAGTTAGGTTCGATTTATCTGGGTTAATTTGTATTTATTTGCGGCACCTCCTAAAAATGAATCTTGTCTCTAGGGATTTATTTCTGTATAGGACTTCAATTGAAGATTTGAGAAAAAAAAATCGATAACATTTTTGATTATTATTAATATTTTAATATTTATTTCATTTTAGTGATGAAAATTTTTATCTTGCATGATGTGTTAACTAATTTTAATACCTGTATAACCGAGGTAGGATTATCATTACTTTACTAAATTTGAGATTGGTTTTTCTTTTCAATAATGGATCATTGTCATCGACCGAAATGGAACTAATTTAACTCTTCCCCTTAAAATTTTCATTTTTTATAGTTGTCTCAAAAGTCGTATGTACCGTTACTCCGCAAAGTTCTCGAAGATTTAAGCCGGAACTTTTTTTATCCGTCGTTTCGTTTAAAATTTCGGCTGATCGAATGTTTAATACCTATGTGACAGTAGAAAAAAAAAAAAAAAGCATACGGTATTTTAGAAACGAAATTCCAAACCCTTAAAATATAATAAGATTAAAAAATTAAATATTATCCCACTACTATCACTAACAATACTTCACCAATGAACATAAAAAGTTTTAGAGAAAACAACTTACCTCGTCATA
>NW_027108204.1:54566-56741 GCF_000696795.3 Halyomorpha halys
CTTAACCATCCTAACCCATTAATTCTTAATCTTTCATCCTTAACAATCCCTGATAATCATCCGAGGCGTCTGAAAAGAAGATGGCCACGAGACCTTCTAGTTTAAATTAATGTTTGTAAGTACCACCAATGGGTGGTTCCTTCCCAAGATTTTCAAATGTATATGAAACATACTACATATTTACTTATTGTATTCTTTTGTACAGTTGTAAATTACAATAAATAAATAATTAAAAAAAAAAATATTATCCCCTGAACGGATAGAAAGATTTTATCGCTCGTTTTTTATTTTGTGTGATTTTAATCCATAATGATGCCTGCATTCAAAATTAAATTCACTCTATGTGTACAATTGGCGAAAAGGGTGTGTTTCTATAAACCGGTGCCAAAACGGTATATTATTCGGAGAAAACTAACATTAGGTCTTCTCCAAAAACCTTCGTATATATAATAAATTTCCGAAAAGAGGAGGAGAAAATTAGGAACAAAAGGTTTTTCATAGGTACTTAAAGAAACGTCTTTTATTATCACAACAAACTTCAAATAATCCATTTTTTTCTCTCAACCAAGAAGTTAATCGATAATATCATAGACACAAATAAATGCAGTTATAATTATAGATTTTGATGTTAAAATAATTAACTATTTGCTTTTGATTAACGAACTTTCTATTATTATGATATAAGCTAATCAACCAACCTTTTATTACTCCATCTCGAACGCGAGGAATTCAATGATACCTGTTTTCCTTTAAAATGCCTGTTTTTAATAAATAAAATATTATTGACAACATTGATTTCAATCTTAAAAATAAAATTATAAACCTTATTTACGACGGTTGAGGTTAAGTGCTACTATATTTATCCTTTGAAAAATGTCCTCTATTTATTTGTTGACTTTTCTAATTGGCCCTTAACTATTCAACATTCCTTATTTTTCTCCGGCAGAACCTCACGGAACTTTAAGAAGGTCCTTTAAGATATTTGTGTAGGATTAGAACCCTATTAAGACCGGCTCGGGGGAAATCAGACTCCGATATCGAAAACAATTTCGTATAATTGATTGAAGTACTTTATAACTAAAGTATTTCCCTTCAAACTCTTAAGCCGTTCATCGGGCTATGGAGGGCCGCCGTTTCAATTAGGTGATTGAATTGGAGAGGATTAGGGAAAGCATTCAGGTTAAACTCAATCATTTCCATAAATTATCCAACTAACTAAAATATCTCCAGTCCGTGGAATATGGTAAATGAGGTAGAGCAAGAAGTTGCCAGGGGTGCGTGAGGTATGGTCTCGAAAAAAGATCCGACCGAGACCACACAGCCGCAGGACCCTGGCGACCCCAAAGGCTTTTTGCCTGCCCGGCGGTAGCGTTATGGTCTTCAGTTAAGGTTTACTTGTTAGTATACGCTACGTACGCAAGGTATTCCAAATGAATTATTATAGTATTACAAAGTTAAATAATAATGTAAACTGTATGTATTAATAATAATAATAAAGAAGAACTCGTACATCGTTATGCAAATGATTTAGTATTATAAGCAAAAGTTATTGAAAGTAAAGAATAACTAGGTCCCGAAATATAGGTAAAATAAAATATAGTAAACTGGGCAAATCTTTTATAGTTCTGTCTATATTAAGAAATTAAATGAGAAGAAATAAAAATAACAAAGATTGAATTACGAGGAGAAGATGGTTGGGGGTGCGGTCAAAATGAAACACAAATAACTTGGTGTGACCTATTTAATTGTGCCAACGATTCGGCTAGAGTTTCTAGCCTTCTTCAGGGCTAAGAACAGAACCAGATAACAACCACAATAAGTGTAGAAAGTAAAAAAGAAAATATAAACAGAATGACATAAAATGAATAATTTTACAGGATACCTACAAAAAGTGGGTAAAATAACATAATTAAGGAAATAAAATATAAATGAAGTTATATAATCCAAAGAAGTATGAACATATTAGTTATTAATAATTTAAAAATTGAAATATGGAATGAAAAAGAAAATTGAGAGAAAGAAAATATATGTAACCATAATAATTGATTAAGATGCAAAATATAAGTCAAGTTTAACAAAAGAAATGAATAGAAGAAAAAACAATTTTTTTTTAAACAATAATAATATAGTGAACTAACTAATAACGTAGGTAAGGAAAATAATATATTAAATTGA
>NW_027108204.1:56801-60024 GCF_000696795.3 Halyomorpha halys
TATTAAAATAAATAATACCGATATAATCAAACAATAAACATGAAAGTAAAGAATAACTAGGTCCCAAAATATAGGTAAAATAAAATGTATGGTAAATTGGGTCAAATCTAGAACCTTTTTAGAATCTAGAATCTAGAATCTAGAACCTTTTTCCGTCAATTTAAAAATCGACAAGCACAACTTATCATTAACATATTAACAAATAGTTAATTTATTAAAAAAGTAATTTTTATAATTTATTTATTTTTATTTTTTTTTTTATTCATTTTATTTTTTCTGCCCACTTTGTAACGTATTATTTCACTTCTTAAACTTTTTCTTACACATTTGTTGTCCCCCTCTTATATACGTTTCCTCTTTTGAACTGTTGTTAAATACCAATAGACTATGTCATCTTCCGGTATTTCGTTATCCTTGTACATACATATATTTTTTTAACATTTTCCAAAAACCATTTGCCGTCACCCTCTTACACGCTTTCTTCCTCTAAATATTTTCTACTTTTTATTTTTTATTTTTTACCCTCTCGTAAAGTTTCCTCTTAAAAAACACTTAGTCATTCTTGTAACGGCTTTTTTAATTCGGAGTTTGTCCGGTATACCATTAGGCGTTTGATTTTCAAGCTAACAGGTTCGTTTTATCCTCTTTTTTTTCCTTTCTTTATTTCCCACTTCTCTCATCACTTCATTTTATTAATTCTATTCTTATTCATTTTATGTCATTCTGTTTACATATTATTTTTTATTTTCTAGACTTATTGTGGTTGTTATCTTTTTCTGTTCTTAGCCCTGAAGAAGAAAACTCTAGCCAAAACGTTGGCACAATTAAATAGGTTACACCAACTTATTTGTGTTTCATTTTGACCGCACCCCCAACCATCTTCTTTTCGGACGTCATCCACGGTCAACTATCTCTCATAATTAAAGATCGAATTAATATAGGAGGCAGCCATTTATTATTTATCCTTAAAAGTATTTTTATTATACCTGCTATTATAATATTAAACTCTAAGGATAAAAATTAAATGACTTGAAAATTAATAATTAAGAATTGATTACACAGTATGATTAAAATTGTTTAAAAATATTTACTAAATAATGTACTGTTTATTTAGCGTGAGTAGTAACATTTATTTTTATTTAGTTATTATTACAATAGCATGGCTACATTTATGGGTTGGTGCAAAAACAACACACAAAAAAATACAACATAAAATCAATTGTATACGACTCAAAAGCTAAAAGTATACAATTTTAAAATTATTTCTAGAGCCATGACCAATAACTGAATTTATATGATATTTCTAAGATACAAAATATAACATATTATAAATATATTTATATTTTAGCATATTACCAGAACCAAAAAAACAACAAAGTACAAAACAGAAACCATTTTGTTAATTGCTAAGTTATGAAAATAATCACATTTTAACTTTCCTAAAGAAACGTATTCACACACACTCCCCAAAAAATCTGTTCCCAATCAATTGATAATTTCAATTATTATCGACCGACGTGATTTATACAGTGTATAAGCATGTGTAGTCTCATAACTGTTTTCTTGACGTTGAATGAAAAATATTTTTGAGGTTCATGAGGATCAGTCATTAATAAAACAACTGACTTGTATTAAGACGACGTTTTGCGTCTCAATTGTTCGTATAATCACGGAGAAAAAAAACATTTTTTGTGAAAATTTGTGTGTTCTTTACCAATTTTTGAATAATGAAATGTAAGGAATACAAATTAATATTTATAAACAGAATCACTAAAATTGTTTATGAGAGTTCTACATAACTGTAACCACTACGACAAACTCGTTTGATGTTTGTTAGAGAACTGGGTAAGAGTGAAATGGAGAAAGCGTTTTTTGTTTGTTTGTTTCAATCGCTCACGTCGCAAGATGTCGTTCTTTTATTATTTACTGGCGCTCAAGAGCATCAGAAAAAATACATATTATGATATATAAAATGTTATAAAAGATATGAAAACCGTCTCATGAACTATATATTTTTAAATTTTAATTATTACGTACGTTAGATAAACAAGGCTCAATCCGAATAACTGCTCGTGGCTTGAAACTCATTAGAAAATTTTTTAGGTCTCGATGGGAGCAACGCTTTGGAAAGCAGAGAAGCAAACAGAATACAAATGCGAGGACAGAGAACATTATCCCGCAGTTTATCATCCCAACAACGACTTTTATACAAAAATAATAACCGGAGGGGAGAGATTCTTGGGCGGTCAGTAAGATGAAAAATGGTTTTCGAAAGGACCCTCTGCCAAATGAGTGCTTCAGATATCACTTACTCCTTCTGCTGCTCTTTAATGGCCAACATTAACATTTTAATTTATATTTCTCGTTTTTTTTTAAACTTTATGGTGGTATTCACCTTCAGTTAGTGGTTCTCCTCATTTTTTTTTTAATGGTTTACTTTCTTAACTTTTCCAGTTCAGCATTGGAAGCGAAATAAAATTTCGAAAATGATTAAGAGCATAGTAGCAAAAATCGATATTTTAGCACCATTATTTCTTTTGAATTTGCATCAATAATATTATTAATTGAAACAATAATAGTCTGAGGAGCAGCATCCTTTACGAAAAGGAAAAAATTATAATCTTTTCAAAATAAAGTCGTAAGAATTGTAGTGGATGGTCTTTGGTTTGCAAGAAACAGCCAATTGTATCGGTTATTACAAATAGAGACAATAGAGTATTACATAAAAAAAAAAATATAAAGTTCTACTCCCCCGGTACCGACAGTTAAAGGATCAGCAACCTACAACTTGGGAAACCCTACCACAACTCGAAGACTGAAGCCCAGGCTGCTGCAGGACATCCTGTTATAAGTTCTATATTTATCAGTTCTTTTATTGTCTAAAATTTCGTTTTATCGTAATTCTTTTTCTCTTTATTTTTTTTTGATATTCACTTCCTTTTTTTCCATTAGAAGTCAATTATTTATTTTGTTAAATCCATAAATGTCATTGTTTTTGTCATAAAATTTACTTTTATCTTTTATTAAGAATTATTATTTTAATCTATTTATTATATCTTATTTTATTTTTTATTAAGTTGTATATAGCTACGGGTGTCTTTTGTATGAGATTATACCCTCCCATAATCAATTGTTAAAAAAAAATGTACCTCTTACATTAACCACGTAAGGCCCACTAGTCCGATCTGGTATTAAATAAATGAATTTAAAAAATAATATATAT
>NW_027108204.1:60819-63002 GCF_000696795.3 Halyomorpha halys
AAAAATATATATATATATATAGAGAGAGAGAGAGAGAGAGAGAGATGTTTTAATTCATATTTAAATTGCAGGGAACATGATTATAGGTATTCCAAAAATTGTGATATTTCTTTTTAATCCCTTAGGAATTCAAGAAAATTAATTATGATAATGAAAAAAAAAATATTATGAGGAAATAAAAAAATAACTGTAATACCTAAGTATCTAAGATTAGTCCATACCGGAAATTCCGGGTTCACTGAAAAAAAACAAACTGGAGAAGGTCCCATAATTAACAATACCCGCAAAAGATTGTCACTTTTATGAACCAACAAAAACGAAATCACAATTCAAAAAGAGGTCAGCAGCTAAACATATATAGTACAGTATTATATTTATATGAAAATTATACATAAAAAAAATGTATAGGATTAATGTTCATATTTTTTCTTTTAATGCTTTTAGATTAATATGATCAGTTTTTTATATATCCATTACTTTCAACAAATTAAAATTGAGTAATTTTAAGTAAAATTTATATTTCTAAAATATATCAATTTCCCAGTGTAATATGGTCATGTGTTATGAAAATAAATGTAACTTATTACCAAAATCTAACAAGTTATAATTATGTTTTACTTTATTCAAACTATTATAAAGCTAAATAACAAATAATATATTTCTTTTTCTCTAAATCAGAATTTATAACTAAGTATTATATTCCGTGGTGAATCTCGTCCTGATAAAAAGTGCTTTTAGTACGCTAGTTAATTAAATATAAAGTTGGAGAGCTATTTAATATAACCTGACCTACAGAATAATAAGGTAATTATTTTAAAGTTTGTGTTTCCTTCTATTCAAAGGGAAAGGAGGGTGAGGATTCGAAATTGAAAGTAATTTCAAGTTCTGATCTAACTGGCGTTAAATTACCAATTTCAAAAGAAACAATTGCTTTTTCATCATAAAGCTGCTAATGAATAGAAAGTTTATCAATTAATTAGATACCGTCAACTGTTTTAATTGGCCTCTATTGTTACAAAGCCGCCAATAAATTAAAAATAGATATTATGTCATTACTCCACTGAGGGGAGGGGAGGAACACCCTCAGACGATTGTATTTTAATTTATATTATTAAAAATTATATGGTCGGTCGTTGAATGTAATTAATATGATCACTATTGCCATACATACTAGTCTACAGTCAGTTGACAATGAACATAGGAAAGTTCACTAACCTGAATTGCTGCTTTTACATTTATGATTTTACCGCTCTAGCTACCAACATTCCTGATAATTTTAATACGGATGATATTATAAGGGCTTACGGACTTAATAAATTTATAATTATCAGTAAAAAAATAACAATTACGTTAGTTTCTTATTATATTATTTTATATCAAATCAAAAGTGAAAATAGGCCCCTTTTATTAAAATAAAATGTCTCTTTTTTTATTATAAATTTAAGCTCTACGAACAGCTCATCAAGTTCTTTTTTTAATATTTTACTGTCTTAACTTTCCATTTTATTGGTTATAAAATACTTACTTCAATCAAAAAACAAAACTGATGTCAAGGTCGCATAAAAAGACAATTTTTTCCACCTCATTTCTACCAGCAAACGTCAATAATTGATTCAGTATGAAAAAGTACGTATATTATGACCATCACTGAATGGAGTGTAGATCCAGATATTCGGATGTAAAAGCAATGTCCAGAGAGTCAGGTGTTCCTCCCACTCAGCGGCGTCAACAAAGGGTAATTCAATGCTTTGCTTCAGCCAAGCTCCAATGCTCAAAGCCCGAATACCCGATATAGTAGATGCTTTGAAGAATCCCGTTTTAGGAGCTCGGTATAATTTTAGGAAAAGAGGATATTGAAAACAAAGATAGCTGTGTATATGCAAGTCTCCATACCTAAGCAACTGAAAAAAAATTAAAAGCGATGAACAAGCGACATAAATAAAATTCTAGAGGAAAACTCTCGCCAAACTAAAAAACTCTCTTTTTTTTTTTTTTTGATAGATTTATTTATTGATAGATATTATAATCTGCCACACAGTAGTGGGCAATAGGTAATAGTGATGAATGATCTCATACATACTAAAATAAATAAAAAATAAAATAAATTAAATAAAATAAATTAAATAAAAAAATAATAATAAAAAAACTCTCTTAAAATATATACAAACAAAAGAATAGACAAG
>NW_027108204.1:63162-65939 GCF_000696795.3 Halyomorpha halys
ATCCCAGCGCATCCCTCTCGCCGCATCACTGGTAATGAGCCAGTGGAGGCTGAGCAAGTGCGCTAAAGCCGCAAACACTCAACTTGGGTGGATAATCTGACCATTCGTCAAAACTAAAGAATAAAAGAAAAAAACACGATAGGAACCGCTAATAGAAAATATACATAGAAAATAATTAACGTGTTTCGGTCATGGGCAAAGAATGCCGAGAAAGTATTTGAGAAACGACGATTGAAAGAAAACGACCACATGGATGACCGAGGAGTAATTGGGAGGACCTCATTTCTTGGAAAGAACAGAAGAATCAAGTGAAGTCGAAATTTTGACAATGGATAGAGAGGTATTTAAGAAATGGATCCAAGCTGCTCCGACACTTACTTTACGGTGTCGGAGCAGCTTGGATCCATCGTTTGGTTAAAGAAAAACAATAATTCAAACAATCACCAATACTCAAACCCTCAATACTCGTTATATTTAATACATGTTTTTGATTGGTGAAGAATATCATTTTAGGAGCAGAATTTCATCAGGGTATTTTGAATCAAAAAGTAGATAGTATTTAAAAAATTATAGCCATTTAAGAAATCTAACGATGTATTTATATTTGTATGTAATATCTTATACTTGTACTTCCTAATTTATTGCATATATTTACCTATTGTAATATTAGATATGAGATTAGGCACTCTTGCCTGTTTACCCATATTATAAAAAATCTGTCCATACTCATACTTGCTCCTGTTTTTCTGCTCAGTTGGTAACAGAACAGTAGTTTTAACAGGTGATTTTACTGTTGTTCATTTTTATTAAATTTCTTGATATCCCCTTTTACATATTACTATACCTCACCTTTATCATACCTACTTTAATTATCTATCATACTTTTTACATCTACCTCCCTATCTTGTTTCTTCATTTAGCTCTGATGAAGCCCTGAAAAGTGGAGCGAAGCATTGGTTAACAATAAATAATTTTCTTTTACTATCTTGATAACTTTATTGACCACTACCCGGACTATCTTCCTGCAAAAAGTAGGTAATTTGTGAAAAATGAGAAACTTTTAAGTAAAGTAGGACAAAGGGACATTAATATGCGGCATACCGGACCAAGGGTGAAAATTGGAAAAATTTGAAAAGCAGCGTGCTCTGAAAATATAATTTGAGAAATATAATAGAAGAAATGGAATCTGAGGAAAAGTTATTTAAAGATTTAAATGCAATCACAGTTCGTTAAATATGGAAAACCTCCAGATCACATTTAATAAAATTGTTTCGTGGAATCCATCTTTTTTCAATTTCAAACAGGAAATAAAAGCATAGGTCTGACTTTTAATTGAAAATATTTTATTTATCAGGAGATTTTTAGGTAGATTTATGATCCATGACAACATTCTGGAAATGTTCTATAATATTTTTTTTAATTAATAATTTATTTATTGATAGATATTACAATTGTGGGCATAGGTAATAGTGATTAATGATCACACTCATACTAAAATAAGAATAAAAATAAATAAATGAGAAAAAAAGCATATAAATCTCGCTTAAAATATATACAAACAGAAGAATAAAGAAAATGAACATAATCCAACTATGTGTATGAAAAAATAAATAAATAAAATAAAATAATATAATCTCTAGTCACATTTACACTCTCATATGGAATATTTACACAATCGACCTGATAGTACAAGAGCCGGGAAGAAAAAAAGGCAGTTATCTTACCCCAATTTTTGATTACTTTAATGAAAACTAGGTACAACTACTAGTAAAGTATAGATAGGGAGAATAAAAAATGGCAGCTGTTTCAAAACCTTAAAAAAACACTAATTTTTCATTCGAAGCTCTATATCTTAAAAACTACCAACAACACTAGAAAATCTAAGAGAACTTAAATTTAAAGAAGAGTAAATTTGCTGAAATTTTAGCCCTAAAAGAGCTACTTACGTCCAATAGTTCTCGAGATACAGCTTTTTAAAAAGCAATATTTCTTGAAAATGTACTGAAAGATTAGTAGTTAGTTAATTTATTTTGAGAATTCTAAATCTCAGGAACTATGTGACGTACAGGTGTCTATTAGCACTCAAATTAAATCTAGTTTAATGGACTATAAAGAAGTTTATGACATTTACGTTCGTAGGAATAGTAGTTTTCATGATATTTGCAAAAATAAATTGATTTATAGTTGTTCGGACAATAAGTTTGATTTATGAAAAACTTCATTTCAGAAACCATTGGACGTACAGATGTCTGCCAGCGTTCAAATTAAAGCTAGTTAAATTTACTACGAAATAGTTTATTATGTTTATCTTTGTAGGAGTAGTACTTTTTATGATATTTGACAAAATAAACTCTCAAGATGTTAATTTCTAGTTGTTCTTATGAAATGTTGGTTTTTTAAAAAACATATCTCTAGATCCATAAGACGCACACATGTCTGCCAACACTCAAAATAAAGGAAATTTAACTTTCTATAAAGTAGTTTATGACACTTATCTTCGTAGGGGTAGTAGTTTTTATGATATTCACATATGAATATTTTTTTTTTATTATTTATTTATTGTAATTTACAACTGTACAAAATAATACAACAGGTAAATATGTAGTATGTTTCATATACACTTGAAAATCTTGGGAAGGAACCACCCATTGGTGGTATTTCAAACATTAATTTTAACTAGAAGGTCCCGTGGCCATCTTCTTTTCAGACGCCTCGGAGGATTATCAGGGATTGTTAAGGATGAAAGATTAAGAATTAATGGGTTGGGATGGTTAAGG
>NW_027108204.1:66094-72872 GCF_000696795.3 Halyomorpha halys
CATCAAGGATTTTACGTAGGATTTTGGATTGTAACGATTGGATGCGGGAAGAATTTGATGGTTTGGTGGAGCCCCAGAGCTCAATTCCATATGGCCAAATTGGTCTGATTATTGTAGTGTTTACTAATTTTTTGTAATGAATGGGAAGTTTAGAGCGTTCATATGAATATGAATTTGGAAAATGAAAATTTGTCCGAACAACTATAAATCAATTTATTTTAGCAAATTTCATGTAAACTATTACTCCTACGAAGATAAACATCGTAAACTACTTTATAGCTCAATAAACTAGCTTTAATTTGAGTGCAAATAGACATCTGTACGTCAAATGGTTTTTAAGATATAAATTTTTCAAAATAAATTCGCTAACTACTGATCTTTCATTACGTTCCAAACAACATTTTTATGAAATGTTGCTTTTTAAAAAACTATATCTCAAAAACTATTTAACATAAATAACTCAATTATGGCTCATATTTTAGTATATTTACTCTTCTTTAAATGACGTTTTCTTGTTTTGTTCCTACTTTTTAGGATTTAGAGCTCCGCATGAAAAATTAGTTTTTTTTATCGCTTTGAAACAGCCGCCATTTTTTATTTTCCCTACCTATACATGGCAGACTCATCAATTTTGACCATTAATTATACATAGTTTTCATTAAAGTAATCAAAAATTAGGGTGAGATAACTGCCTTTTTTCTCCTCTTGGGCTCTTGTACTATGAGGATCCCTGAGCCCATTCTATCCCCCACGTGTGAGGGGTAGAGCAGAGCTCAAAAGATCCTAGCGCATCCCTCTCGTCGCATCACTAGTAGTGTCTGTAATAATTAAAATTCTAACTTGACGTTGAATCATTAACATTGAAAAGTAGTTCACTAAATTTCAACTGCACTAATCTCTGATTTTTAAATTTAATCTAAATATGTAAACAAAGGCTTTGGTTTCAGCTGATCTTTCCAAATAGCTATGATTTGTTGTAATTTATTTCTTCATAATTTGCAAAATGTATGGAAGCAGGTTTCAACAAGAATAAATAAAAGCAATATTTATAAATCATTATAGCCTTCTGTAACAAAATAATGTAAAACTTATATCATATAATAATTAATAAAAAAAAAATTAAAATAAAGCAAAGAAGATAAAGTGTGGCCCATAAGTAGAAGATGAACAGGAGAACTAATAATACCACACGACCAACAATTCTCAGAAATAAATTGAATATGACCCGCCTGCGGTCAAATAAAACTCAAATAGTAATAACTATTTTAATTGAGCCAACGTTTCGTCCCACGTTGCAGGGCTAAAAAAGAAGTATAAAAGAAAGTACAAACTAAGAGATGAAAAAGGGGGATAAGAATAAAATCAAGGATAAAGGAAGAAAATGAACAAGAATATATTTATATTTATATATTGTTATATATAAATTACATTTATATAATAATTTATATTTCTTATTTTTATCTGATACTATTTCCGTTTTCATTTATTGTTTATAACGTTTACTTTTTCTTATTTAATTTTTAGGTTTCATTGTATACCCATGTATTTTTCCATTTACTTTTTTCATCAATATTAATTGTTAGTATATTTTTTAGCCCTGCAACGTGGGTTGAAACGTTGGCTCAATTAAAATAGTTATTACTATTTGAGTTTTATTTCACCCCACTCGGGTCATATTACCCGTACATTTATTAAAACACGCGGTCAATCAGCGATCTTCCAATGCTCAGAAATGTTTAAGGATAGAAACAAATAAATATAAGCATGACATATTTATAATTACAAATTTTTTCAAACAGATTGAACCAGAAATAATCATAAGTACCTTAATCTGTACTAAAACAATAAAACCTGTATTCCATCCAAAACTTTGATTCGAAATTTGTGACGAACGCCGATAATGTAATTTTATTTTAGTGTGAAAATAATCATGACAAGCAAAATATTAAGCTAGCTTAAGTATTGTTGTATTTGTAGCATGAGATAAATTTCCGTGGAATGTAATAAAATATGTATTGGTAGAAATGGATTTGTTATAGGTTCTGGTGCGAGAGCGGAATAGGAAAGTAAACGGTGAAATCTGTAATGGACTTTGTAACCTATTTTCTTTTCAATCTATCGGGAGAAAAACCCAATTCAGCGCTTTGCTGTAAGCAGATAAGTGGAGTCTATAGGGAGGTTATCATCTAACGAAATTGGGTTGCATATTGAAATATCGGCTCTTGTTCATCCGACCGAGAGTGCACATGTTATTCTGTTTTCATTGTTCTTTTGAGCCGTGGAAACAATGTCCGAGTTCGTTGTTATCATCAGTTAAGCTAAATAATAGTATGTCTCTGCAAATGAAACATTTAGTATTTTCACGTCCTAAACTCAGAAAAAACAAACAAGATTTGTATTACTATTATTATTAATAATAATACATATATATTAAGATAGATCCATAGATCAAATCAAGGAGAGAACGGTTGGCGGTGCAATCTTGAAATACATACTTAAACATAATATTGCTCGGTTCTGTGTCTTTATCAGGGGTAAGAAAAATAGGACGCCAGGATAAACATACAAATATAAAAATAAAAATAGTATAAAAACATGAGGAATATGAGAATGTACATAAAAACACTCAAGTTATACAAAGAATTTCATTATTAAAGCAGTTTATAGCACGTTATCCAGGTCATCTTCTGGTCTATTGATGTATAACTAGGCTGTATTTGTTGTTTTTGTTTTAAAGAAAACAAAATAAAAAATAGATTGTTCATTTTATTTTATCTCAGACATCTGAGAAAAAATACATATATATTTTTCTTAATCAATCAAATTTTAATATTTATTTCATTATTGCAAACCAATCACCCACTACTAATTTGTGGTAGGGAGGAAAAATAAGATTATTTTTAAATTTAATTTTAAGTTTTTTTTTTTGTGGAAATTTTTTTTTAAAAGAAATAATGTACTCAGAAGACTCTTAAATATACATCTGTTTATTTTTCTTAAAAGACAAAAAATAATCTTCCTCGTCTCTTAAATCTTTTGTTCGTTTTTTAATTCATATTTTTACTATCCGGAGTTCGAACACTGACTATAGCTGCTCCAACAGTTAAAGCCAAGGGCGTACCCAGAATCAAAACTAGGGGGGAGGGAACCAAAATTTTAAGAAGAATATAATTATAATTGTCGCCGTGCTTTATTAGCTATTACAATATATTTACAATACAATAGTTTTTACAAGTATATACTAGAAAATTTTATTTTTATTAAATTAATAATTTTTTCACACCTATAGGGGAGAGGGCAGCTGCCCCCTCCTGCTTCCCTCTGATTATACCATATTTAATATTCATCTTAAGTTGAGTGAGACATTTTATGAGTGAAAACAAATTTCAAGTAGGTCACTATAAGTCCATAAACTTTTCTATTGAGTACATAAAAAAAAAATGAAAACAAATTTGTAAAAAAAATAAATTTAATATTTTAATTTAATTTCATAGTCAACATTATTATTTTCTTTTTGCCCTTCTTTCGTGAATACAAAGTTCCCCTTCATATCCTCAATAGTAAGCATAATTATTTTTTTTTGTTTTTAGCCATTTCTGACAAATAAGGGGGAAGAGAGTCTATAGTGGACAGGTCAAGTCTTTTGATTATGTGGGATTGCCATGAATCAATAGTGGAATCGGCGCCACTGAAGTAACGAAATTGCTAAGATGATGCCCCAACTGCCTCGGCCACAGACGGCCCCCTCAGAAGTTAGCAGAAAAAACATATTGATCGCTATATAAGATACACCACAGATATATATTTCTTATGTAAAAAAAAAATATGCTACAGTGACACTACCACAAAAGAAATAAACAAATATGACACATATTAAGTTTCAAACCCTTTTTAAAAATAAAACATTAAAGACCGTTTACCAGAATAATAGTATATAGTCAAAATAAATCTCTATTTCATGCACATTTACCGGAGTAAGTAACTAGAAAAACTCATTTAGTGTTTAAATAGATAAATTTGAAATAACAGCTATAGTGTGTGATATCTTAAAACATACCAAACAATTTATCAATTATTTTCGACTGGTAAAATATGATGATATTTTCAAATTTAAACACAATTTTTAAAAGTTATCCATTTAAATATTACTTTTTCCTCTTGTTTTAATTTATTATGTTTGATTTCAAGAGAATAGCTTTTGAATTTGATGTTTTTAAACATTTTTATTTAGTTTGGAAACAAAAAACTCTTGTCATAAAGAATATACGAATAATAAAACGAAGCTTTATTACGTAGGTTACGAAACCACCACAGAAATCTGGAGTATTACGTAAGATAAGCGAAGCAGTAGGGTTGATGTCCTCATCTACTATGAACATCCTTGGTCCTAAAGCCAATTGTTAGAATTTTGTATAAACTCGACATTCGAATGTAGTGCGAGAGCAGAGAAGGGTATGAAAAGTCTGGGGGGATTCGGAGATGAAGGCAATGACACTAAATGGAGGGAACATCCCGGCTCACAATGGTCTTCAAAGCAATAACCTACAAGACATCCACATATCCCAATTATGGTTTACGTTTAGGCATAAGTATTATTTATTAAATAATAAATTGAAACTAATTCATTAATATGTGTGTTTAATTATTAATATATTTAAATTAATGATATTTTAAGATATAGTTTTATTAAAGTCACCGGAACAATGCTTATCTAATATAAATAAAATTATAATAGTCGGCATTTGTTTCATAATATATGCACGGATCCCAGAGCTTGTAAAATTTGATATTCTAGGCGGATCAATTGATTAAAGACTAACAATAATTTACACTTCTTTTAGAATGTAAAAGTATGGCAAAGTGCAAATCAAGCCTTAGAATGAGAGAACGTACTACATATTTAAGTATAATGCTTTTTGATGCATGGTTAAACCATCTATATTAAATTATGATACCTCTTAAAAATTAAACTAAGTGACTTGGAAAGTATAAGTGTTTAGTAATGAAAAAAATCATAATCATGATCACGCCATTGTATAACTCTCAACACATTTACTAATTATATATATGTTTAAAACAGTTGTAAATGTCAATAAATATTTTTTTTATAATAAAGTATGTTTTTTCCATATTCTAAACCTTCTTGAAATCAAATAGCAATGAAGCTAAATAAAAAAATGTGGATCATAGAACTTTAATTATTTAATTATTATTTAAATAGAGAATAATTAATATAATTTGTTTTCACTTTAATTTTATTTTTTATGTTTGTGTTATTTTCGAAAGAATAAAAAATTGTAGTAATATATATTTTTCATTTTTCAAATTAAACTAATAGTAAAAAAATTAAAATATGTTGAAGGTTGATCTGATAGATCGATTCATTTCAAAATAGGTTCTTTTTTAAATTGATTTAAATAAACTCAATCTAATATTATTATTACTTGCACTTAAAATAAAAAATTAAACAGTATTATTGAATGAATAGAATAAATAACATAAATAAGATAGCACGACAAAAAAAATAATAATAATATATACTTATTATTATCATTTGTTTTCTCGGTGGGATGATGTGGCTTTCTAAGTGGGATGATGTTTTAAAACAAGAAAATTGATTAAAACTATGTACTCAATGCCTAATTTTCGATCCGCATTATAAGCCTTCGACTGTGCAACAAAGATGTGGTAAAATAAGTACGAAAATAATATAAAGTCTGGAGAAGGAAATTTATAATTAGTAAAAGAAACATAAAAGTTAGACAACTTAAAATTATCAATAGAAAATTAATTTATTGTTTGGAGTAAAACAACAAATTAAGATTTTAAAAAAGTACAGAAATGAAATAAAAAGGGGCAAGAATAAAAATTTTAAAAATAAGAAAAAATGGGAGATTATTTCTCGCATCATGGCATAAGTCCAAAATCTTTCATGTAGAGAAAACAGTGTTTCAAAGTATTAAAAAACTATAAAATAAATCAGATTATAACGGCATCCCTTGAAATGGTTTTTCTTATTTTCCGCCAGTTTTAAACTGTTTACTAAACGTTCGACCTAAACTAACGTACTCAAACAAAATAAAATAAAAAAATTATAAAACTCCACTTCCAAATGTCAAGTTCAGATAAAATACTGTTAATTTAATAAACAAAAGAGGTTCTTATTGCCATATGACATTAACAATGTGTCCAGTAGTATAATAGAAATTATGGACGATTTAAAAAAAATAATGACTTTATCCCTAGTAAATTTTTTAATTTATTTATTTATTCGTTATGGAGTTTTTAATTATTTTCTTTTATAAAACTATTCATTGAAAATTTAATTTTATACCTCACACAATGCTGAAAAGACAGAGAACTGCACGTCGATTTCGACGATTATAGCACTTAATTGACAAACGGTCTAATCTTCCAATTCATTACAAAAGACTTATCTACATGACAATAATAAGGCCTATCTGGACATACGGAGTCGAGCTTTGGGGTTCCACTAAACCTTGGAATTCCTCTCGTATCCAATCCTTACAATCCAAAATCCTCAATGCTCCTTACTTTATCAGAAATAAAACCATACATAAAGGCATTAATGTTCCATATGTAACCGATTTAGCCCGAACCGGATACCATTCCTTCCATTACAAATTCCCCAACCACCCAAACCCACTAGTTTATAACCTTACTTCCTCTGCCATTCCTGATAATCCTCCGAGGTGCCTGAAAAGGAGATGACCACGAGTTTCTCTACACGCCTGTAACACCACATTTTAACTAAGAT
>NW_027108204.1:79127-86009 GCF_000696795.3 Halyomorpha halys
AATTCAGCATAAAATAAATATGTTAAGCAGACTGTTAAATATGTTGATATCTGAATACTGTTTACAGTTTTAGAGTACTTTTTCTACTTTATTTGTCAGTCATTTGCCTTGATAAAGTGAGATCTGCAATTTATACCAAAGAGATCACAGGTTTGCCATGAGGACTGGCCCAACGGTGTTTCCTAGTTATGTACTGCTATTTCAGAGTCTCTAGTAATTTTGGAATTTTCCATTAACTGTAACTCTTACGTGATTCATATTATGACCTGGGAAATAGTCCTTTTCTTCTATTACTACTGAGAAACGTTGCCAGAAGATAGTAAATCTGACAAAAACAAGCCCCGAACTTGTAAATCAGAGGTCGGACGTGGGAAAACAAACATGAAGACGGCTTAGTAAAAGAGGAGAGGTAAAGAGGAACAAGTGTGAAGAGAAGAGTTAGGGAGGGAGCACAACTTGTTAGATGAAGAAAGTTGGATGCAGTCCCGGAGTTAGGAGTTCTATCAGAGCCAGAATTAAAAGGCCAGTTAGCAACTCGGCTCCTAAATAACGCAACAGTGCCCTTCTTCAGGCTAATTAGATACACTCTATCCCCTCTCCTCCTGTCCTTTATAGCCCTCGGGCTAACGTTTATATTGAGAAATGGATTGTTGAACAATAAATATCCTTTTTCATTAAGCGAATCGTTTATATTTATTCCATCTAATATATTTATATCAGTCAATCCAAAATCTCAGAAAGAGCTTTTGAGCGGTAGTCATTACTTGTCGAAATTTCTTGTTTTCTCCGATGCCTCTATCAGTCTTCTATATTACCTATTAATTAGATGTATATATAGTAATTGGCATAAAAATATGATCAGTTAATTTAAGAGAATCTCTCTTCCTTATGTAGCAGTGCCTCCTAATCCGTGAGAGTCTGGAAACCTCTAGACAAGAAATCTAACCACTTTTATAGCCCATTAACTTGTTAAAACCTTTTAGTACAAGAGCCCAAGAGAAGAAAACAGGCAGTTATTTAGACCAATTATCCATCACTTTAATGAAGACTATACTTGATGAGTCTACCAAGTTTTTTGGCAAAAAAAAATTCATTTGCAGCTCCATATCTTTAAAACTATCTACAGCACTAGAAAATCTAATACAACATTATTTAAAGAAGGGTAAATGTACAGAAATATGGGCCCTAACAGAGCTGTTTACAATCTACAGTTTTTTAAAAGTAACATTTGAAAAAAATATAAACTGTAAACTATAGTTGGTGAATCAGTGTGAGATATCAACATCTCAGGAACCGTTCATAATAATACCTAAAATAAATTGATTTCTAATTGTTCGGACGAAATTCCATATGGGAAATACTTATCAATACGCCAATATCATAAGTCCTACTACCACTACGCAGATAAACATTATCACTTACTTTATATCACATTAAACTATAATTAGATAGCTGACAGACATCTGTACGACCCACTGGACGTACGTACAGTCCCATACGTAATGATTTTTAACATATAGTTAATCATAAATCAAAATATTTGTCCGAACAACTAGAAATCAACATTTTATGAATTTATTTTGGAAAATATGATAACAACTCCTTCTACTACTATGAAGATAAACGTTATATACTTCATTATAATGCATTCAATTAGTTTAAATTTGAGCGCATAAGTCAAATGGTTCCCGAGATATAGTTTTTAATAAAAAACTACTCTAACAACTCTTGTAATATACAAAGTAACACATCAAGAAATGGAAACAATAAAACAGTGCTAACAATACCTCCTTGCGTAATATGTGTTAACAGGACCTCCAGCGGTCCACTGGTTCTATAGTAAAACCATAAAGGGCACTTTATAATACAGTATTGGCACTGATTTATTTCCATCTCACTATTTTTGTCGCCATTTTGTTTTATAACACCATATATTGATACTGCTTCACACTTCCTTTCAGCTCTGTGAAACATAAGTTCATCTATTTTCTTCTGTAAAAGCGGAAATAAAAAGTGAAAGAGAAAGAGAATTCAGAAGTGTTATTTTACTAATATGATTAATGTGGCAAAAAATTATGAAGATTGGTATGAAAAGAATAATAAAATAAAATGTGATCCGTGTGTTTGAAAGTAAATTTTAATTAAAAATTAATTGTTTAACTTATTTACAAGAATAAATAATACATCTAAAAAGAGAAAAATATCTTAAAAGCATTCAAGAGACATTACAGATCCGACGAAAAAGACAGTAAATAAGAGATTCCTCCGTTTTCCGGCCACAAATCAAGACATTTACCGCTGTTTGTTAGGAGGGATACAAATTGCAGCAATCAATTATCATTGAAGAGACGAGAACCCAGGTTTTTTTGCTCATGTCAAAGGATAAGTGAGGTTTTTGTTCTCGAGGGTAGGATTTGTGTTGAGTATTGATTTAGGTCCGGAGGATATGTACTGTTTGAGCGATGTTCGAATTCACAAAGGTCACCAAAGTGTCATTTTTCATGAACTGTCAAACATTGTCAAAATTAGATATTTTAATAAGGTCTACTAAAATTTGGGTTTAAAATTAAATACTATAAATTGTAAAATATATAATTTTTATTTAAGGATTATTATTTATTTAAGGACAGCCTAACTTCCATAATTATTATCTTTATTAATTAAAAATAATACAATATTATAACAGTGAACCTTTCGTAGCTCTTATCTTCAAACTAAAAATAGAATAATGATCTTTACGTTATTTTATTTGCACTTGTAAATCTATTACAATCAGAAAATGAGTTGTACTCCTCCGGCATGGCACTCGTTGGTATGAGGGAAACCCCTGCACCCTCCTGACGTTCAAGTTAATTATTTCTTTACACTAGGAAGTTCCTCATCCAACTCCTCTTCAGCCTAAGCCGAGTTACGTCAGGGATGTCATTTTTTGCCATATGCCGTACAAATTTATTCAAATATCCATGTTGTGAAACCGTTTTGTAAGTAATGTGAATGTGGTTCAACAATTGAATCGTTTATTTTAGACAATAAATAAGTCCACAATTACTGAGTTTTTACTCTTTAGGCGCAACAGGTTCTCTGAGTAAGATCTGCATGGTAGTCATAGAAAGGAACAAATTTATTGTTCTAAAAGGGTGCAGACCAATGAACTGAAGTGATAGTTATAACGCTGCAGTCGCAACACATCTGACACTGTGAGTGGTGTGGCTAGTGGTCGTTCAATCCTAAACGCTCTTTATTTCGGCGATCCTTTATTCACTATCCTACCATCTACCATCGTGTGGTTTCCTTCTACCTGTAAAAATGTATTTAATTAAAAGTTGAACCATCTCTGAAACCACACGCCACTGTTGGTGTATTTACCTATTAAATATTTAATATTGTTAAATTTATAATATTATATTTAATATTGGTAGGATTAACACATAAATACTTATAATATAAAATAAATAAATACTATGGTATTAGAAAGGAAAAGATGTTGGAAATCGTGTTCCATTTTTATCGACTTTATAAAGTATATAAAGTTTAAAGTATTTGATAACATTCAACAAATTATCTCGATTTATTGAGCTCGGCTGTAACAACAGACCTGTATTATTAGTAGCCAAAAAAATATATCTACTAGGAAAATTAATTAAATCTTTTCATATAACAAGTATATTATTTTTATATATTATAAGTTTTAGTTATTATTTTAAATATTTGTTATATAGGGGAATTTGTTGATCAACTGAAATAGGGGCTGTGAAATAGAATCAGAAAAATTAAACAAATAGTAGTATACTAAGAATTCGATTATAAGATACATAGTAATTTTTAAGATTTAAGCATTTAAATGGTAACGTTGAGATTTTTTTCTGCTTTACATAATACCTATTTTTTCCTGTTTATTCCTTTTCTAAATTACTTAGAAAGATCATCAACCCTCATGATCCTTTATGTAAATGTAAAATTAATATTCTACCTGGGTGAGTAGAGAAGCCATTTTCCGTCGAAGGGGGAAATGAGATAAGGCAAGATTGGAAAAAGAAAATAAGGACTCCAATGATTCAGCAAAATTATGAACCAACACATGAGCAAGTGTTCCTTCTTTTTCTAGTAAATCCATCCTGCTTCACGTCATCATCATCAATAAAATCGGCTCCAGTCATCAAATTCACTAACAGATTTAACACAAATGTTTTGTTTTTAGCAATTCCATAAATACCTGTGTCTTATTCCAAATAGAACTTTTTTTTGTTTTGTCACTCTGTATTAACGTTTTCTTTTTATAGTTTTCCATAAATAACAGGGGACAAGGCATTGAACCCTGTAGAACATAATGGTAATGTTTAATCAAGGTATAATTATTTCCTATAAGATGTTAATGTCAATGTTTTAAACAGTCAATGTAAATGTAAGCCTTTTTTTAAATGGTTTTAATAATTTTATTTTTTTTTATTTTTAGTGAAAGCAAAGATATTTTAGAATATTAATATTTATCTGTATAAACAAATAAATTATTTATAATTTTAATATATACTATTTAAAAAATATGTATATTCCATATCTAAATCGCTATGTTCAATACATAGCATATTCATACATATAACGCACCAAATAGCTAAGATCTTGAACAGGAATTACCTGTTACCCATTAATCAAGATGTTTTATGTTTTATTTAAACGAGCTCTAGAGTTAACGCTAAACTAACTGCCAATTGCTAGGACTAGTTGAGTTAATTATCATCCTTCTCAATAGATGAATAGTCAACAGAAGATCATTTAACAGATTGAATAGAACTAGAGATGTGTTAAAGTTAATCTGCATGTTAAATTAAGATGTCTTTACTCCATTATCTAAGTCAGATCGGAACAATCTAGATTAAGGCGACAGTAGTTCCTAACTGTGAGTAGGTCAGCTAACATGGTTATTTATAATATTCCTATGGAATTATTTAATGTAATCAGAAATCAACCTCAGATATTGTGGACAAATGCTGCCAGTATAGGAAAAAAAATTAAATTATAATAAATAATAGAGAAAGTCTATAGTTCATAATAAAAAAAAACAAAAAAAAATAATTTTAATTTGCTTTTCTTTATTATTTTTTGCAACGCATTAATATTACAATTATTTATAGGAATTTTTTTTTTTATAAAAATAAAATCATTGCCAAGTTTTTTGGAAAAAAAATTAAATTATAATAAATAATAGAGAAAGAGTATGGTTAGGGGTTGTTATACAAAAGGAAATAAAAGATTATATGCATTCCCATGTTTTGTTCTTTCCGTTCAGTGGAATTCTCTATCAAAATTTAAATAAGACTTTATGAAAATAAAAAATAATCAAATGAAAAAGCAAAAAATCACACTACTTACAGTCTATAAGTTCATAGTTCATAATAAAAAAAAAAATAGTTTAATTTGCTTTTCTTTATTTTTTTTACAACGCATTAATATTACAATTATTTATAGGATTTTTTTTTTTTATGAAAATAAAATCATTGCCAATTTTTTTGGAAAAACAATTTTAATTTATTTATATATTTTTTTAATAACGTTACTTATTTTACGTTATTTTTTATAATTTGGGTCCCTAAGAATTTTTATTGAAAAGTTTTTTACGGGAAAAAACAATAATTACTTAAATTATAAAATAAAATCAAATCTCTATGTAATTTAATAATAAATTTATGATGAAAAATACTTTCAAATATTTTCCAAGCAAAATATAATCTTTTGGGGAGCTTCTTTAGAAAATGAAATATCAATCACAACTCTTGACGCTGGAAAAACAAAAAGTATATAGTATTTTACATTTTTTAAATATAGAAATTAAATAATAATTCATAACTATTAAATATCAATCAATACATTATTTACTTAAATATCACTCTCACTTCCGAGGTTGTAAGAGATTACAATATTTGTCGATAAACGTGTATAAAAAAAGGAGACTCAGTATGAAGTACTAATTTTATTTAACGAAGTGTACCAATGAAAAAATGGTTTGATTGTAATGAACAAACGTGAACTGAAAATGAAGCAAAATCAATTTTGATTGTCCGTACACCACAAGGGATCGGACAATACAATCTTGTTCCTAGAAACGAGATTTTGATTCTCTTGTTTCGTTCCCAAAAGTAATTAATGAGATTGTTGGGACTCCTGCAATGACTCATGACTTCCAGGAATTGAATTTTCATTTTGTTGTCAGGAAGCCAGAACCACTAGTCAATTGGAGAATAAGTTTAGTAACTACATAGTCGGTTGTTTGGTACTGAAGTTTGTAATGACGATATTTTCCGCATTGCCAAAGTCCAATACATGTTTGATCATTTAAGATATTTAGACCAACGTATTACTGTATTAGTTTTTCTGGAAATAAAAGTTAGGATGCGGAAAATTGTTTTGATTACTTTACTTGTCGTTACATAAAAGTGTTAAATTTCTGCACGGTCCCTTGACGCTAGTTTACATTCCAGCATCTATTGCTTACAGAAGGTTTGCAGGTGGAATCATCCGGGGACGATCAGTAATTGGTGTGCAAGATACAATTAAGAAATTATTTTTGCAAATATAAAAATAAATAATTATGAGAGATAGTTGACCGTGGATGATGAATGAGGAGAAGATGGTTGGGGTGCGGTCAATGAAAAACTTATTTTAATGTACCAACGTTTCGGCTAGAGTTTCTAGCCTTCTTCAGGGCTAAAAACAGAACAAGATAACAACCACAGTAAGTATAGAAAAGTAAAAAAATAGAAAGGTTTATACTTCTATTTTTCTTACACATTTGTCGTCCCCCACTTATATTACGTTTCCTCTTTTTAACTGTTGTTAAATAACCATGACTCTGTCATCTTCCGGTACTTCGTTATTCGGTAATTCGTT
>NW_027108204.1:87604-88833 GCF_000696795.3 Halyomorpha halys
CCCCCAACCATCTTCTCCTCATTCATCATCCACGGTCAACTATCTCTCACAATTACAGTTCCTTTTGTGTCGAATGATGCTTTTATCACAACGGATCAGGAATTATCCCGAAGGCATAGTAATTCAAACGCATAGTCGTGTGATTTTGAAATCACTGTACCAAATTTATAATCTTAGATAAAACATTTACAGATAATTCAAACATAATATACTCCATATAACCCAAGTATAAACTTTAGTATTTACTTTGGCATCCTCCAATAAATTACCTCCCTAAGGAATAAGTGAAAAAAGATTATGCTATTGCCTGTGGAAGAAAGAAGATATTGATGGATTTTTGAAGAGATTGGCAATTAAGCCAGACTTAATGGGTTTCCGAAGGAGAGAGCCTACTCCATATTGGCTGAAGATGTTGCATTCATATCAGGGCCGGAGACAGCATTAAGGATACGACGGGAATCAAATTACCTCCAGGTCTAGAGCCCCTTTTTATAGCAGTAACTTTTCGAGGCATAAATAATTCAAAGGGGAAGGACATCAGTATTGTACGGTGTTGAGCTTTACCGAAAATATTATAGATAAGGCACCTACTTAGATGTGTTACCAATAATTATTATCAACTGTTAATAATTATAATTATCAATTGTCTATAGCAGCGGTTCCCAAAGTGGAAAACCCAAAGAGTTATGCCATGGGTGCTGCAAGGAAATACCAGTTTCATAAAATATTACAAAAAAAATTTTAATTTTTAAATTTTTAACTAATTATAATTAGTAACTGTGTTAATAATTATAATTATCAACTGTCTACAGCAGCGGTTCCCAAAGTGGAAAACCCCAAGAGTTATGCCATGGGTGCTGCAAGGAAATACCACTTTCATAAAATATTACAAAAAAAAATAATTTAAATTAAAATAGGAAATACATAATGCATTCCGGGATTTACTTTTCTCTGTTTTTCCTTCTTTTTCTACATATTCAACCGCTCCAAGGATAATTGTGTCAGCATTTTAATTTGTTGACGAGGGTGCCGCGAATTTTTTTCAGTCCAGAAAACGTGTCTTGGCAAAAAAAAATTTGGGAACCGTTGGTCTACTGTATGTAGTTTTATTTCAATTTTACAGGTGTTTTTTTTAAATATTTGATTAGTTAAATAAACATCTCATTCAAAATAATCAACTAATCTCACTAGCATGTATAAAATAAACATAAACTATACTTAAGGCATAT
>NW_027108204.1:89708-110676 GCF_000696795.3 Halyomorpha halys
TGTTTCATTGACCGCACCCCCAACCATCTTCTCCTAATTTAATTAATATATTTCTAAGTATGGTGAGAATGAGCTATCCCTATTACCATTGTCTATAAATATAAGATAGAATGTAATATTACACTATAAAAAAAAAGTGTCAAAAACCGTCTGTTCAGCAAAAGATAAGAAGGGCTGGGATATCCACACATAACCTGTGAAAAATTGAAAAAAAAATTCAGATGGTAAGGTTCAAAACTGTGTTGAAGAGGAATATCCCATTCCTAAATTATTTAGCAGGATCTCGAGCTCGAGGAACTCAGGTTGGCAACCACTTTTCAACCAGTTCTCTTTCCTACTCAATACATTATTATTTTCGTACAATTCAGTCTATTAACATCATGTTTACTGGTCCTATGCAAACCAATAAGACAAATAAGCTAACATCTATATACAGAAATTGGTGATCAATGTTCGTTTGACTATTATGAGTCCAGCCAGGATTAGGAAATAAATAAGTATTGATACCCAAAATTTAGAGGAGGCTTGAAAAATGACTACCCCACCAATTCACTAAATGAAATTTAAAAGGAAAAGGGAAATGAAGACACTACAAAAAAATAATATAAACAGCGTAGTTACTTAGTATTTGTCTTTTTAAACGCCTTGTAGTCTTTTAAGTAATTTAAAACCTAATTGGATTCGTTTTATTAGGGAAAAGACCAGCAAGATGTGCTTTGCTCGTTTGACTATTTCCATTTATGGTGTGTATATAGATTTTAGAAGACACTCTAAAATCTAAAAGGGGCTACTATGTAATAGAAAAATACTGTTGTATTTTTAGTTTATTATAATAGTTTTGAGTAATTGCCCCCATATTATTTTGTTTCCATTTT
This sequence comes from Halyomorpha halys, assembly GCF_000696795.3. NCBI lineage: Eukaryota > Metazoa > Arthropoda > Insecta > Hemiptera > Pentatomidae > Halyomorpha > Halyomorpha halys. The sequence goes on from NW_027108204.1 coordinate 90,584, forward strand.
ATTATTTTTTTTAAAGATTAGTCAACCAATCTTCATGAATGTTCATTCGGTAAAGTTAATCCAAATCTATTCCCTTTCTAAGTAGATTGCTTAGTTCTCTAATTTAAACTTATAACATCAATAAAATGTACTTTTGTATATAACCAGCTGTTTCCATTAGCTACATTGAAGCAGCTGATGCATTTTTTTCATTTCTGAACTAAATTCATTTGGGCTTTTGATCGAGTCTGGCACCCGGGACTGCTTTACAAACTCCGTACATTCCAACCTTCTACACACTTCCTCATCATCCGATCCTTTCTCATCGATAGATTATTCCAAGTAAACCACAACGGTTCTTATTCTTCCCTCTATTCTCAGTCCTGGTGTTCCTCAAGGTAGTATCCTCGGTCCCATCCTCTACATCGTCTATAAAGCTGACATCCCAACTAATCCTAACACTACTCTCACTACTTATGCTGATTACACTGATGTGTGCTCGCCGTTAATAATAACCCTTTGATTGCATCCCAAACTCTCCAATCCCATATCACAGCCCTCGAAGAATGGTGTCGTAATTGGAGGATTAAAATAAATCCCAACCAATCCCATCAAATCACCTTTACCCTTCGTCGTAAACCTACCGACTGTCCAATAGACTCCTTTAATAATCTTGATCTTACCCCTGTCGAAGAGATTCACTACCTTGGACTACATCTGGACGAACGAATAACCTGGAATCCTTACACAATACTGAAAAGATAGGAAACTGCGCGTCGATTTCGCAGCACTTACTGGACAAACGGTCTAAACTTCCAATTCATTACAAAAGACATGACAGTAATAAGGCCAATCTAGACCTACGAAGTTGAGCTATGGGACTCCACTAAACCTTCGAATTCCCCTCGTATCCAATCCTTGCAATCCAAAATACTTCGTAAAATCCTCAATGCTCCTTACTTTGTCACAAATAAAATCATACATAAAGACCTTAATGTTCCATATTAATACCGATCTAACCCGAACCAGATATCACTCCTTCCATTACAAAGTCCCTAACCACCCAAACCCACTCCACCATTCCTGACAATCCTCCGAGGCGCCTGAAATGAAGATGTCCACGAGACCTGCTAATGTAAAACGTCATTAGAGTACTACCAATGGGTAGTTTCTCTACGCGCCTGTAACACTCCAATTTAACAAAGATCAAATTTACTAAATTTATCATAAAAGTATTATGATGTACAGTTGTAAATAGCAATAAATAAATTTAAAAAAAAATTCATTTGGACCTGGAGAAAAACTTTTACAAATTTATTTTAGATTAAACAAGCACCTTTAAATTCTCTATAACTCACAGACAAGAAGCAATACGATCCAAAACATTTCTAACCTCGATTTCTAGCCCAAAATGATCTGGAGCTAAAAGTAGTTAGTAAAATAAAAGAAGTTAGAGCATTTTCATCTTGAGCTGCTTTATAATCATTATAGATATGGATTAATCAGGTGTAATCAATTCAGATAATCGATTCCTTGTAGAGTAAGAACTATCACTATTCATTGTTATTATGGCAACACTTCACGTACAAACAATTGCAAATAAAAATGACTATAAATATTGATCTGCCCACGTAGGAAAATTCTTTGTTATAAAAATGAACACCGCACAGAATACCTGGAGAAGAATTAATTTTATTTTTATTTTTTTTAATCAAGCCTTCCTCTAAGGAATTGCTGTGTGGTAGAGCTAATAACACCTGGACCTGTTGTGTCACTTCCAATAACCGTTTCAAACCTTTTTAGCCAATCCAGTCCACTCTTAAAGGTCTTCTTGATCTCATCTAACCACTTGTTCCATGGCTGACCTCTTGGTCTTCTGCAAAACATAAAAGAGCTACTAGCACATCTAAGGCATTTGAGCTGTCTATCTTCAGCCAAAAAAAAAAAAAAAAAAAAAATGAATAAGTATTAACAGGAATGTTTAAGTATTTTATCTCGTTAATGGAATAATTTTGACAAAGAAAATTGGACAATTGCTTCCCTAAATACTAAACATGGAAGAATGGTCATGTCAAAAAGAAAGAAAAGCGAGAACTGGACTGTGAATCGGCCACTCCCGCTCTACAGTAAAGACATAAAAAATTAATAACAATAATTATCGAATCAATTAATGAGTTATTATTACTCACACACCCTATTTAAGGCATTTTTTAGGAATCGTAGAAATTTGAGCTACGTTTTTCACGCATCCACTTTTATGGTCCCCTCTTCGTTTTCTTGATTTCAGCTATATTTAAGGTTGAGTCAAAAATGACCTTTTTTTTTCTAATGTTACTCTTATGAAGCTAAGTGTATATATTTTTAATTAATGGCGCTATTAGATAAATATTTAGACCAGTTAGCCCCGTAGACTGCTTTCCGAAAATGATAGAGGGGGGAGAGTTGGTAGAGGCATTAACAATCTGTTAGCTCTGAGCATCCTCCGTCATTCTTCTTAGGCTCCGATTCAATCTCCTCTACTCTTTCTTCATAGCCATCCGTCTTTGCTGGAGAAGCCATCTGTCCGGCAGTAATTTGGAAGAACTTCAGCAGTCTTAAAAGACCGTACGACCTACTTTACAAGAACCTCCTTACTAACATAAGTAAGAAGCTAATCAACAAAATGAATTCCTTTAAAACGAACACGGCGTTATATCCCCATGATAGCATTTCATATTATCAGAACCGCAATAAATAAGTGTCAGTACACATGACAGAAAGTTTCACCATCAGCAAAATGTGACCAATTATTGCAATTAAAAATGAATAAATTGGAAGAATAGTTGTTGTAATCTATTGGTGGCGTTCAATAAAGGTTCAAAATAGTAAAAAGCTATCTATTGGTAACCAACTTCTACTTCCTACTTTGCAACACTTCCTCAGGGCTAAACAAAAACAAGATATTGCTATGTACTAGTGGCAGATTATATATCGGGATGCCAGGATAATCGCTGAAGCCAATTATCCAAAAATAAATTAATTAATTGATTATAAATTGAGTCCTAAAAAACTATTATTATAATTGGATTCCTTTCCAAAGGCTGTTTGTGTGTTTACCAGTTTACCAATTAAATACCTTTATATTTATAAAATGTTGTTACTATTAATTATAAAGGATAATAAAGAGTGCTATATTGGGATATAAAATAGTATATAAACTTCATAAAGAAACTAAGTATTTATTTACAATTTGTTATTATGATTCAAATGATTCAGATAAAGGTTGCCATAAAATATAGATTATTACATGATTACTTATTAGTTAATTTATACTTATAGCTGCTGATGCCGTGGGATGTAGTGCCGTAGGAGTCTTCTGTTTCATAAGAGATGTCCAGGTCTCGTGGCCCTTCTCACGACTTCGTCTGGTCGAAGTGCATCCTCTAAGTCTGCCTCCTGACTATGGTCCTCCCCTGTCTAAGCCTTCCTGTTGAGTGTGTCCGTCTGCTCTTCTAAATTTCCTCTGTATTTTTCTCCCACTTCCCTTTAGGGGCGTTACCTTATTTTTAAATCTCTTCTCTGATTGGGCGTCCCCCTCCTTAGGGCCGAGAATGTGTAAAAAAGTTTGACATGTCCAGGAAGGGCCTGCAGCTGCTTAAATTGATTCTGATCCCTCGTCAAACCTGTCATTTTTGTTAGAACACTTAAAGGTTAGCCAATCTAATTTTCTCAGGGGCCTCTGGTAATATGACAAACTTTATATACAGATGTTTTCATATCCGGGGACGCTAAAAGCTTCGCCGAAGGATACCCTGACCAGGTATGATGACGAATGATGACGCAGATGACGAAACACCCAGGATTGTCAAAATACCGATACATATCAATATAAACATTTTAAACTATGTCAAAACAATTAGAACATAATTAGAAAGGGAGTAAAATGTTTTTAAAAAAATTATAATAATAAAAATCTAAGTTAAGAAATATAAATATGGATGAATAGAAACTATTAGTAACAGTTACAGAAATGAGCGATAGCATTATAACGAGGACGTTCTAAGCAAAACTTGTTACTAGATAATTATTACATTGTAAGGAGTGCTTCCTTACTAGGAACATATTAGGAATATCAGTTTCTGGGAATCGGTGAATTTCAATAACTAGCTAGACCAATGTTCTACATAAACGTTTGTTTTAACAACAGCTCAGCAAGAAAATGTTATTCTCAAATAGCTTATTATTAAGTTTTAAGTATATGTGAATATGTTCCTGATAGAAATATACAGAAGAAAACAATAATTTGCAGAAAAATAGAAAAAAAAAAAAGGGTGGGTAGTATATATACAATAGTGAGAAAGCTAAATGGTGGGTAGACTTTTTTTTTGTTCCACTTCAAAATTATCAAACATTATTAATACTTATTATATAATATAACACATTCAATAATGTAAAATAAATAAGTAAACAATTTTTTTTCCCATTATATTGTTCCTGACACTGAGACCGACAGAAGTCGCTTGCACAGCGAATGTTGGAGAAGACTACACGTTTTGTTATCAAGAGATGATCGAACCAACTTTACCAATTTCGGTAATCATTTAATAGCAAGACTAGAACTTGGAGAACTGATTTACCTAATCCCTAAGTAAAACTTCTGTCGAGATGATTACTATATCGTCAGGAGTTTTAGCTCAATAGGAATATCGGGTTCCGAGAATCGGTAAATTTATATTTTCAAACTCAAATACAAATATTGGTACCTCGGAGATGAAAGGCTATATTTTCATAAATTTACTGTAGAGCAGTTTGTACGAATCTTTCTCTCCGAATAAAACTCACCTAATTCAAAATTTTAAATAAATAACTAGTAGTTCTGTGAGCACATGTAGTTTTTAATTCATTGAACAAATATTTATATGAAATTTGAAGAAAATCAATTGCATATTACACATTTGATAAAAAAAATTGATTTTTAATGATACCATTAAAACAAACGCCAGCTTGGATTGGAAATAAAAAAAAATCCTATGCAAATGTAGTTTAGTTTATGAAAATCTGTTGACAAATCTTCTTGTATATAAAAAATATACTTATATATATTTAAATTTTATACCTATAAGGAAATGTCATTCCAAAATCCTATTCATAGAAATAACTAATGAAGAAAAACAACAAAAAAAAAAAATTAGAAAAATGGCAGGCCAAGTGGGATGAAAGCTCTTCGAGTAAATTAAAAGAAATAAAAGGATCAGTAAAACCATGGTCGACATCCTACCGCAACAGCCGCAGGGAGGAGGTTGCTCTGGCCCACTTGAGAATAGGTCATACTCTCCTCACGCACTCTCACCTGATCAGAAAACTGCCAACTCCAACGTGCAAATATTGTCAGTCCATTCTTACGATTAGACATATTTTTGAAGAGTGTACTCACTATTTGCCAACAATAAATAGGATAGGACTGACCCCAAATTTATCCGAAGCTCTCGCAGATGAGAAAGCTAAAATTACACGAGTGTTTGAATTTTTAAAAGCACATCGCCTTCTTTATAAATTATAACTCCTCTTCGATTTTTATTTTTTTATGTTTTTTACTTATTTTATTTTTTTATTTTTTTTTTATTTTTATATTTTTAATTTTATTTTATTTTTTTTACTTTTATCATGCCATAGGCGTTGATGACCAGAGGGTTTTACGCCTTTAAGGAACAATCAACAACAACAAAACAACAAAAATTATATTAAAAAATAAATAAATAGCCAGGGAATGAGAACATGATAAATTAGAGTGGATAAAACTGGACCAAAGAGATGTTGAGAACATTGGAGATGTACACCGAAATTCGGGATCCTAGAGGACCATCCCCAATTACCATGGTCTCAATCCCAAATCTTCCTCTTTATCGGTATTCGGTTCTTTGATACGCGGATTATCCAGATAGACGAAATTTGGAACTGTTGATCCTTATCAGAGGAATGGTAATATAACTCCAATAAGGTTAAATAATATTTTGTTGTTAAGAACATATTGCAGAGAAAATCCCTTCAACTTGAATTCACTTGTAATTATTTTCTAAAAAAATAAATTTTATTACTTCACCTTCGTAAATTTGTTTTATAAAGGTTCAAATCATGTTAAACACCTATTAAACTTTTATTACATTTATATAGCTTATTAAGCTAATTTGCCGTGCCAAGTGCCAATCTCCTCTGGACCTCTTTTGCTCCTCTATCCGTGAATGATATTAACTGACCCAGATAAATATATTCTTCAACATATGCCAACTTATGGTTGTTAATTTCACACTCCTCTTCTACGCTATTTGTCATAAGCTTCGTCTTCTGGTAGTTCGGATAAAGACCAACCTCTTCACACAACGCCAGAAGCCGCTAAATCATTTCTCTCAGTTGCTCCATGCCTTTTGCAAAGAGCACAATATCATCGGCAAAAAATAGGTTGCTCAGCCATTTTCCATTTATTATGATGCCTACTTCTTCCCATCCAAGACGCCAGAACACCATCTCCAACACAAGAATAAACAAAATTGAGGATCCGCTATCCCCAATTTAATAAAATAAAGTAAATTTAATAAATTAGATACTTCCAAGAAAAAATTCTTGTTCCAAAAATTTTCAAGTAACTGTCAACGGCAATGTGTACATATATTGTAAAACAAAAGTGAAAAATTAACTAAATTTGAATTGTCGGGTTAAGAGGACGGAACATTAATTAATATCTTCACCTCTACTCATCCTAAGCCTCTGGTATTACTTGAAATCTATTTCATTGCATTATTTAACAAGATACAAATTATAGACAATTAGTTCATATGTGTAAAGTCAGACCGCAATACCTAAACCGGCACAGTTGTTTCTATATAAAAAAAGAGAACTACGCGACTTGATTTCCATGGTTACTAAACTCAAAACAAACTGAAGCTGAATAGTTGTAAATTATTACAAACATCCTTGCATATTTTTTACGTCCATGAATAACAGAAAATAATTCAAATAACAATTATTCGAAAAGGGGTAACTTCAGCCAAGATGTAACCGCATATTTCTAATTTGTAAAATTATCATTCTTTTTTATGTTGATTATTTTCTGGACAATACTACGCAATTTTTTAAATTGAAAATAAAATACATAAAATAAACTGGAGACCCGAAAAATAAATACTATAAAATTCTAGACCAACAACAGTGTAAGCTAGAGAAAAAGGTTTAATAAAAGTTCAGAACTGTAACAGTAAACAAAAAAAGTTAGATGTATCTATCGAACATTGACTACACTGTTTTAATAATTTATTACGGGACAATGAAGTGTTGTTTTACACAAAAAAAATTTGTACAATAAAAATATTTGATTTGTTGTTTTAATAGCAATATTTAAACATTCATTATTTGTCTAAAAGTCCGATTTTACATTACTTGTAGCCCAAGAGCCCGGTGGAAAAAATTAAATATTTTTCACCCCAATTTTTTATTACTTTAAACAAAACTGTGTATAATTACTAGTAGAAATGTATGCATCTGCCAAGTATAGTTAGGGGGAATACAAAATAGCGCTTCGAAACGTTAAAAAAAAATATTTTTCATTCTAAGCTCCTCGTCATTGAAACTACCAAGAACACTAGAAAACCTAATAGAACATCATTTAAAGTAGAGAAAATGTGCTAAAATACATAGCAGAGCTGTTTAATAGTTCCCGAGATATAATTTTTTTAAAAAGTAACATGAAATATATACTGGGATATCAGTAATTAGTGAATGGAAATCTTATCTCAAGAACTATGAGACGTACAGATCTCTACTTGAACTCAATTTAAAGCTAGTTTAATGTGCTATAAAGTAGTTTACGTCGTTTATGTTTGTAGGAGTAGTAGTTTTTATGATATCTTCCAAAATTTTAGCAAATAACATGAAAACTACAACTTATACGAATATAAACGTAATAAACTACTTTAGAGCACATTAACCTAGCTTTAATTTAATTGCTAATATACATATGTACGTATTCATTTTTTAGTACATTTCTTTTAAATATTTTGTGTATTAATTGTATTTCGGGAAAAATATTTTGAATGTAAACATAGGGTTCATATTTTAGTAAAATTACTCTGCTTTAAATGATGTTCAATTAAGTTTTCTAGTGTTGTAGATACTTCTAACGTTATGAACTCCGATTGACAAATTATTTATCTAAACGTTTCGAAACAGCTACCATTTTGTATTCCATTAACTATAGATGGCAGACTAATTAATTTTGACATGTAATTATTCATATATTTCTTTAAAGTAATAAAAAATTGGGATGAAATAACTGATTTATTCTCCACTTGGACTCATTCGTTATTTGGCTCATCCGTTCCCCTGTGCTGCGATTTGTGTACGTATTTGAAGTGAATAAAGTGCAAACAATGACACAAAACAAGTTCGTAATGACAAGTTTTACCCTTCCCATTGTTTCATCTAATCAGGGATATAACAATGGATTGTTTGATTGTTTTGTGTTCAGAACATCTTAATAACATACCGTATGTAAAAAAAAAATCATTCCCACATAAAATTAAGCTCAATAAACCATTTATTATAAAAGATTAGGTGAGATGGCGAGATATGATTAAAATAATATCCAAATCATCCCTGACTTCATCTTCATCAAGTGTGAACGAGAAAAAAAAAAAATATTACCTTCCTTTATTCAATTCTCAATTTCTCATTCGTCACATCTGATAAAAGAGAAATCTGAGAAATGAGATAAGCCGAAACAAGAAGAACTACACGCTGGTAGATTCATTTCTAGCAAAGCACTAAACTAATATACAAAGGGAGAGTGGAAGCTGAAGGCTGATTAATGTGGAGGGACCTTTTGTTGTGGCCGGTTCATTACTCAACTCTGGACAATTATTTTTTAATCTCGGACAGTAGAAACTCTATTACCACCCAGTGGATTATTGCCTTAGACTCTTGTACATTAATCCCGAGCAAATGCTACACGGTTTGTTAGCCATTATACGAAAATAAAAACTTTTATCAACACATCCTACACCACGAGTCAGTAAATTAGCAAAACGGAGTGGATTTATATCTCTTCATTAATTAATATATAACGCAATAATAAAGTGGTTGTTATAATACTGCCTTTGACAATAAATTATAGCTTTTATACTAACATATAATTTAAATTGTAATAACTCTATGCCTAATCTTCTTTTGCAAAATCTTTAAGGATCACTTTATTTGTACAAAATGCTAATACAGTGATTCCACTTTTCTAATTCTATTTAAAGGATTTCATCAGTTTTCAACCTCTACCAAAAAGGGTTCACCACAAAAAAATATGTTGAGAAACACTGCTGGTACCATGGCCCTATACCAAAGTTACGTACATGTTAAAATGCCATAGGATCTACCGATAGTGATGCTATCAGTTATAAACATTATGAATTAAGCCTAATTCCATGATGGACAATACAGCTAAACAATTTCTGCAATGTTGTTGCATTTGGCCTCAATAATGCATTGAGAGGTTCGGTCCAACCTTTAAACAGCTAGGGACTTGCGAAGGCGAACGCCCATTTTTAAGGTGCCCTTAGGCTATCGGGCCAGACCAAATGAATTAGAAACTCCGCCTATACAATTCAAATGAAAGTGTGGTGTAAAGTGGTATCCCGGAACAAATGTTGGCGAGACGGCGATTTTTTTTTTTAATTTCTGAAATATAGGGAAGATGAGGGAGGGGGAGTTATATACAGGATACCACCAAAGTTTGAGTGAGGGGTGAAGTTTTCATTTCGTGGGACCACTACAGAAAAGTCGGACTACCAGGCCGGATTCGAACCGGCGCCACTACAGACACAAGCCATTCAAAGTTGGCGCTTTAACTCACTTGGCTACGAAAGGCCCAGAACGACGGGTATCGTACAATTGTTTAATTTAAAAAAATCCTATCGTCTAATTGAATCAATGTAATCTATGCCATACTAAATGAAAATTAGTTACTTGCCCACTTTTATTCACTGGTTGATTAATCCTTAGAGAAAGGAAGCTCCTTAGAGGGAGAAAGCAAGCTGGAAAAGTTAAGCCAAAACTCCAGACCTTATGGTCGAACCAGAGGCGTGGCAGAGTAGGGAAGACTACAAGCTAATCACCGGCTACTTTCTGTTTCAATTTAGATTACTATAGCGGATATTCCTATTAACCTCAATGTAAACCTAAAGCCCAAGGGCGTGACCTTTCTGGCTACACTTTTGCTTTGAAGGAGAGTAGGGTTATGCCACACCCTTGGATTTATCTCGCCGCAAAATTAATATTATTAAAATGGTAATATAAACAGCATTGATAAGTTTTATGCATGAATAATATAGGCATCAGAATCATTAGTTAGAGCAATCATTATTTAGCTAAACTGGCAATGCCGCAATTTCATGCTGGCTATTATTGATCTAATTTAAAACATTTTTTTCGGTGGGTACAAGTAAAGCTCGGTTGGATCGAAGTCACCTTAAGTCATGATGATTTCATAAATCTTTTTGCATATTATCAATTCGATTTTATTGTATTTATAATACTGGAAATGAATGAAAATACTAAAGAAAAAAACATAGATAAAAGTTTGAATGAATGAATCCTTAAATACAGGACTAATAGCCCGCATAAATACCATAAATAAAGAAACTTGATTTCACAGAATCAGTAAAAAAGAAAATAAAACATTTTTTTAGAAGTAAGAGAGATTTATTTCATGGAATATATGTTGTGGTAGGGTTAAACTGAAGAGATTTAAATGGAAATACTAATAATACATAAGTAGTTAATTTTTTATATCTTTTATATAATATTTTATAAATAACTTGAATATAGACGATTTATAAAAATCGATATTTTTATTAAAAATGACTGTCAATTATACTCTATGATAGGTTCAATAACAATATCCGATGGCTATTTATTCCTAATCATACCCTCATTTGTAATAATGAAATATAAAAAAAACAACGTCAAAAACGTTTTGCAAGACGTAGAAAGAAATCTAAGTATAACATAATAGCTTCCTAGTGTTCGTTTTAACAAAAAACATTTTTGAGAAACCCCCCGAGAATTTCCAATAAAGGCAGCTTAAAACGCTCAGGCATGCTTAGACTCCGCATAGCTGCCTAGAGCGAGACCCTACTTAAGCAGAATAAGATAAAAAAAATCATTTGAAAGAACTCCTTAACTGAACCATTAAGGAGGAATCAAACCTAAGACGCCGTATCGGGCTACGGCCAGTATTAAAAAAATCTTTTTTAAGACGGGAATTAAATTAATTAATGATTACTATCTTAATACATTCATTGATATAAGATAAGGTCATATGTCAGAACCACAATCCTTATGCATTACTTCGAAAATAATTTACTACTGTATACAAGAAAATATTAACATTTATTGCTTAAGATGGCAATATTATACTTTAAGAAAGAAATATTAATGTAATATAACAGAGAAATCTTTTCTTAATCATCATTTTGTAGGATACCTTATAAAAGAAGTTATTTTCTCAATTTATAATAAAATTCAATTGTTATTATCCTTTATGTAAATTTAAAATAAACCATAAAGTAAATATATTTTACATTCTTTATACGAATAAAAAGCTTTTTGTAAGTGAAAAATTCATTCCTGATGCTTGTGATAAGTTTTAGTCATACCTATCTGTAAATAAAAATAAAAATGAATATAGAAAGTTTCACCATTAATTAGTATTGTTTTTGTAACAATTTGAGGTTTGACACATTCAAATGGAGCAAATCATAAACTTATTAATTACTGATATATTTCACACACAGTTTGAGATAACAACCGTTATAAATAACGAGGAAAATATTTAATCAAAATAGTTATCAAGCCACTAATTAACTCGTTTCGTTGAACAGTTACAACAAAAATGAAAAAGCCCCAAATACATCTTTTCACGTCCAAAATTCGATCTTGATATAGAAAAGAGTTTAATCTTGTATATCGGTTTTCTGAGTTCTTCTAATAGTGAGAGACAGCAGCTGGTCTGATAAAAAAAAAAGAAAAAAAATGAAAAAAAAAAAAAAGTCCATTCACTAAATAAATAACTCTTTCACTTAATTCCTTATATTTCTCCACTATCTAGGAAAAATAACTCAAATACTTCAATGGAAAAAATGTAAAGAGAATTACAGGATTGACTTCCTTCCTATCCTGAATTGAAAATTACTAACCGCAATTTGGGAGAACTTGAAAATTTTTTTTCTACAACTCTTTCCGATTATTCTTCCATTTCTCCATACATTTTGAGATTATTATTAAATACAGGTAAATGTTTAGTAGAATCAATCTTGTTTCTGGGTGCCGAAAATGGTTTGATACTTAATTATCTTTAAAAAAAATTTAATTTATAATTATTAATATTTAGTCTTTTTAAGTATTGAGAAGATTGCATAAATGATTCTTCAAAAAATACTATTATTCAAATAACAATGAAAACAAAGTACGGACTGAAAACGACTTTTGAATTAGCGAAAACAAAGTCTGTTCACAAGTTTGATAATTTCAGTATAGTAAATTACTGATGAGTTGACCGCCAACTTTGCACACAACCTTCCTCATCCCTAACAATCCGGTCCTCCCGAATAATTTTGCAGGATCCTGAACCACTAATTAATACAGTAGTCAACTACTCTTACCAGATGGCTTGGTGACAGCCAGCTCACTAACTTTATGATAATATATATATTGTCACAACTTTACGTCCACTCACTCACTCAAAGCGGTCAGATCTGGCCCAGTTTGGCTACCTACTCTTGATAAATGAATATTTCAACATTTCGATTCATTAGCTCATGAGAATTTAAGAATGAATACAGAACTAAAATCGTATGCTAGAAAAATAAAAATATTGTAAAAAAGTGAGATAAAATAAAATAAATATATACGTAGAGACTTAAACTGTTTTAAGTTATCAAGTGTAAAATAAGGAAACAAGAGAAGTGGTTTGTAAAAGTTTAAATCTAAGAAAAAATTATGTAGAAAAGGTTATATGGGACAAAGGCAATTATCCTGCATTTTTAAGATTTTTTAGAGCATTTAAGAAAAAGAAAATGACATTAATATGAAGGTATCATTGAGAATGGCCTGAGGGTCGAGACGTTGGAAAATTTGTAAAGAATAAAGTTGAGGGAAAAAAGGATCAAATTTGTTTTAAATTAAGAATAAACTAAACCACTCTCAAACAAGAATATATAAAATAATTAATCAAATATAGCAAGTAAATTTGATGTTAGTCATACAATCGGATGATCTAACCATTGATAGAATGCCAATAACATTTCTTGAAGAGAAGATCTCGAGGCGATCTTCTTTTCACACGCCTTGGAGGATTATCAGGTAATGAAGGCGAAGCTAGTTAAGAAACAAGTGGATTTGGGTGGTTGGGAAATTTACCATGAACGGATTGGTATCTGGTTCTGGCCAAGTCGGCAACATATAGAACATCTAGATCCCTATGTATAATTTCATTTGTGACAAAATTAGCAGCATTGAGAATTTTGCGAAGGATTTTGGATTGTAATGATTGGATAGAAGAGGAATTCGATGGTTTAGTGGAGCCCAAAAGCTCAACTCCGTAAGTCCAGTTAGGCCTTATCATAGTCATATAAATGAGTCTTTCGTAATTAGTTGAAAGTTTAAAACTTTTAGAGTAAGTGTTGTAATAAAAATGAATCTAAAATTTAAAAACAAATTTTAAAATATAAACCTTATTTAAAAATTCCATTATAGACTATTTTTAAAAAAAAGTACTATATTATTTTATATTTTTGAATTTTTAGGAAGCCATCTATTCCTAAATATATATTTTTTTTAATCATCAAAATAACTAAAAAGGTCGACAAAATGTTATTCATTAATATTACAATCTTTATTGACAATTTCACCCACTCTTTATAGTAAACTTTATTACATTTTAGGTATTTTATAGCATTGAAATAAACAGCGATATAAAACAAAGAATTCGTCTAAATTAAATATTTTTGAAAAAAATTTCAATAAAAATTATTAAAATAATAAAAGAACTTTGCATCTCCGGCATCCAAGAAGCATCGGTATTCAATTTAGCAGTTAAGCATCACAGAATAAAATATGTGAAAGACGACAGTTGATTAATTCTCAGCATGGGGAATTGATACTGCATATCTTTTTATTATATAAAAGCGTAATATACAATTTCAGAAGAATGCAAGATAAAGCTTGAGCAGCGGAGAACTATCATTAAGATTGCATTTTCTTCGGGAAACTAATGAAAAGTGATGAATTTGTAAAAAATAATTATGCTACAACTAATTTCTATAAAAGATTTTCAATTTGGTAGATAAATATTTTTCTTACGAATACTCTATTTTTTGTTTATTTCAGGACATATTTATATTCTGGATTTAAATAATTGTACAAATAAAAAAAGGATAGAAAAAATACAAAAAAACAAAAACAAATAAGTGTAAACTAAAGAAAATTAAATCTTCATTTTTTTTGTTCACTTTTAATCTATCTCTGTTGAACACGTTGTTAAGTAACACACTACATCTGGACAAACGACTGACTTAGAATCCTCATAAAAGATTAAAAAGACTGGAAAAGCAGGAAATTGCTCGTCGATTCCGACTACTACATTTTCTTAACTTCCAATCCATAACAAAAGACTGACCCACATTAATATAATAAGGCCTATCTAAACAGACGGAGTTCATATTTGGGCTCCACTAAACCATCGAATTTCTCTCGTATCCAATTCTTAAAGTCCAAAATCCTTAATGCTCCCTAGTTTGTCACAAATCAAGTTGTCTATTAGGACCTCAATGTTCTATTTGTTGCCGATTTGGCCAGAACCAGATACCAATCCTTCCATGATAAATTTCCTAACCACCCAAACCCACTTGTTTCTAACCTGACTTCTCCTTAATTACCTGATGATCCTCATAGCCGTCTGAAAAGATTTACTTAAATTGAACTTCTATTTGTATCATGTCATTTTATAATTTATAGCAAATTTACCTGTTGTATATATATTTATACCACGTCAAGAAACGCGCAATGTATTTCCTAATATCTCCACGGTCTATCGCCCATATAATAATAATAATACATTTTATACAGCTGTAAATAACATTAAATAAATTATTAATCTACAACTTATAATTACACAGAAATTGAGTGTTTTGTTTTTTAAACGTTTTAATGGTCTTTAATGTTTTGAAACGTATAAGTATTTGTACAACACATCACAGATATTTTGAGATTCAACTATTGACTATTGGAATAGATGAGCGTAATTCTCTATTTTGTTCAACCCAACAATGCACTTTGACCGAAAGGGAAATTGACGAGGGAGTACTACGGCTTGACCGCCAATCAACTTTAGTTAATAATGGTTCAGAGATCAAAGTCTGCCATTAAGAACGGAAAAAAAGAAAAAAGGCTGACCCAATAGCAGTTACATCCCCCACTATCAACTGTTGGTTCGCGAGTACCGCGATTACACAGTTTTTTATTTTTATTTTTGTTTTGACCGATAACTTTTATTTTTTAAATGAAAATTTCATACATTCCCCTTCCGGGAATGGAAAAAAGAAACAAATTGGAAAAACCAATCAAGATCGGTTTTATGTCATTTCCAAAGGTAAATTTCATCATATTGCTTTCTCTAAAGCCCCACCACATCAAAGTTTATTAAGACCGCTTTTGACGAAGTATACCAAATACTTTATACTTCAGTTCAGCGAAACTTCTGGAATTCTATATAGCAAGAGAATTTCTCGGTTTATTTGAACCTTAAAATCAGAATTTACTCCTATCATAACAACTTTTTATTCGGTTCATGGACGTCATTTACTTCAGCTAGTGCAATAATGTAGACGTTACAATATATTCTAGCCGGAGAAAGAAAATCAATATTTATAAGGTGAGACCGTCGCAAAATAAATTGTCCCTATAAAGCAGAAATCGAACACACACACAAGTAACTTAACAATGGACGAAAATAACTTCTCATTTTATTTGTTATACCTATTTATAAGAAAGTATTATTTAGAAAATACAATGAATTTAACAATAAATTACGGGCTGTTCAGAGAAAATTAATGATAGAAAAAAAACTTGATAGGAAAAGAAACACACACAAAAAAAAATGAAGAAAATCTTATAAGATAGAAAAATGAAAGTAATTTGTCGCTCAAAATGGTAATAGAGGTAAAATTTCCATTTAACAAAAAAAATCATTTTTTTTTCCAGAGATATCTATTCCATGAACAATAAACTAAGGAAAGAAGTGCTGAAAAGTGCAAAAATAAAACAAAAAAATATGTGCAATAATTCAGAAGTTACTAATTTGACATTTGATTACTTTTCAAAACTAAGTTATGCTATGAAGCTAAAACAACAGTCTATCCTATAACGGGGAGGATTTTCGAATGAAATTTCAATCTACCAATTTTTATGTAAAACGTATGATAAAAAATAAATTGCTTCGTTTTTTAAAATCAATTTTTTAACATTTCTTATTTAGTATACACTACGATAATCAGAACAATTTGGACATATGGAATTGAGTTCTGGGGCTCTACCAAACCCTCAAATTCCTCCCGCAGCTAATCCTTACAATCCAAAATCCTACGTAAAATCCTTGATGCTCCTTATTACGTTACCAATAAACTCATTCACAAAGACCTTAACATCCCATTCGTTGCAGATTTGGCCCAAAACGGATATGCGTCTTTTCATTCCAAACTCCTTACCCATCCTAACCCATTAATTCTTAATCTTTCATCCTTAACAATCCCTGAAAATCCTCCGAGGTGTCTGAAAAGAAGATGGCCACGGGACCTTCTAATTTAAATTAATGTTTGAAGTACCACTAATGAGTTGTTCCTTCCCAAGATTTTCAAGTGTATATGAAACATACAACATATTTACTTATTGCATTTATTAGCTGTACAGTTGTAAATCACATTAAATAAATACATAAAAAAAATTTCTTATACGACATAAAGACTGGTTAGATTGTTTTATTTGGGCCAAAATATATATAGTAAATTCCGAACTTACTAAATTCTCTAATCCCAGTGTTTTGATACGAATAAGAGAATAAGTCTTTTGAATTTGTGATATTAAAAATACACAATTTTGAATCGTTGATCTTCACCTCCACAATTCGTATTTTTGGTCAAAATAAATATAATTAAATTAAAATTTAATAAATCTAAAAAGATGAAAATAAAAAAATTATTTTTGAAAAACTATAATTTTCAGCAGGTGAGGTCCATAACAAAGGTCGTATTTCCCCCTCATTTTCATTTGGAATACAGACAAAAATTGATGTCATTGCTCAATAGAGATGCACAAGAGTAAAACAACGAGTGTAAAAAGAGTTTTTGTTTTCTTGTGATAAAAAGGTGAGAGCCCAGTATTAGTCTTTCCTCTAACACCACCATAGACGAATTTCCAACCCTTTCGATTAGGAGAGGTCCCACAGATGCAAGAAACCGTACGAATAGCAAAATATATATACATATTTTAACTGATTATAATTTAATAGGGATAAGCTAACGGGAATTTTAAAAATTAATTAAGACATTCATTTATTGATTATGATTCGTGATATAAAAAAAATTGACTTTCATTTACATGTGTTACATAAATAAGGAAAACTTCATAGAATTGATTCAGAAAGTGTATGAGACTAGAGGTAAACTTTTAAATTTAAATTGTAAATATTGATTGAAGGACAGAATGTATATATGTGATATGTGTAATAGTAAGGGTGATGAAAAATGCATTCATTTTGTAGGCAGGTTTAAAGTCATATGAAAAAAATATTTCGGTGAATGTATATTGAGAGAAAGAACTGTAATAGACATACAAATGATAAATGCTGGAATAAATTATTTGCATACATAATAAAATAAAAACTGAGTGATTACAGTATGTAAAACTCCTAGCATTGTGTAATTTTGTAATATAAAATAGGATATGTAAATAAGTATACTTGGTAGGACCTTCGTAAACGAATTAGAATCGGAGATAAAAAATAAAACGTTTGAGAACATTTTCTTTTTTAGCAACTGTTTTTTCTTCCATATTAAGTAATAAAATCTATAAGATACTGACATGGCTTGAAAGAGTGGAAATTCAGCTTTCGAACGTTGGGTTTGGATAACATTGTATTAGAAGTTATGACATTATTTTGTGAACGAGGCATCGAAACAAAACAAATATCTTCAAAAATCAAGCCATAAAATTTATAATCTAAATGAAAGTTCGTATTTAGAGACGCTAAAACCGAATTTGACTTTCCTAAACAAATTTTTTGTCCACTTAACAAGAGGCTAACTTTTGGTTTTTGTAATTTTATACACACTTAAACTCATTTAATACGATCAACAATATTTTGTTCTTATTCTATTAAAAATAATAATAATAATAATAAATTAGTAGATAATAATCGTTACAAAACAAAGATGATATGTAAAATATTTTTTTCACACCCATTTTACATTGAACACAAAAATATAATGCAATAAATATATTTAAACGGTGCATACAAGTATTTTAAAAAGATAACATAATTGGATAAATTGTTGTGTATTGTATATACAAAAATAATTCTATATATTACCATTTCATTTATCATTTTTTTTTTTTAATTTATTTTAATTTTTCGTAATTCCAAAAATTGAATACATTTTAATAATTTAATGAATTAAAAATACAAATGTTGAATCCATATCTATTTAATTATTATATTACAAGTCATGTAAACAGATATTGACAATTACAAAAATAAATATTTTTTTTTTTTTGAGTAAACAGTCGAAACAGCAACAGTTATTCCATCTTTTTGGATTTACCTGTTTCAGGTTAGATTAGGAAACAAAAAACATAATTTCTTTCTTTTCAATAACAAAATAAATTAAAAAAACAATAACAAGGGATTTATTTATTTAAACATATTCAAAAGTACTTAAAAATTAGCCAATGGTACAATGTAACGTTGTCGCGTTTTTTGTGATAATAAAGGCTTAGGAATGTTTCGATGCCGATACCAACATTTTTGTTTTTTAAAAAGGATTATTAAAAAATAAGATTTGTTCACGCAAACACCTAACATCTATCAATTAAATATTAAATACTTTGTGTACATTTACTCTACAGAATCCAGAATGTCCTCTTAAGAAAGTGTACGCTCCCGAGCTCTAGCGGCGAATTGTTGAACTTCAATCCAATGTAGTTCTCATTTCCGCCGTCAGAGGACGGAACCAACCAAGCCACCATCTATATTGATGAATTGTTCATCATGTTTTAAATATGCATTAACAATTTTAAATGTTACTAAAAAGCGAAAATATGGAATTAAATAAATGTTAAAAAAAAATTCTATCAATAAAAATTATACTTTTTTTTCATCATGTGATTTTTTTTTTTTAAATATGCCTCATTTTTTTAAGATTAAGAACATTTTATAAAAATAAATTAAACCAGAAATTTGATTGTTTTTTAAATGTTACAAACTTACAACTTTGCAATATTTCTTATAGGTTTATATAAAATTGAATTCTTATACTTTCTAAGATTTTTCTTTATTCTTAAAGATGACAAAAATATTTGGGTTGTAGTTGATAGCTGATCATTCAAGACTTTAAATATCTGCTTTGTTAAGGAACTGTTGTTGTTAAACTATTCGGCCAAACTTTGGGCATTATTAAAGCCATAAAAAGACATTTCAAAATTCTCAAAGGTATCACTGCTATTTAATTGTGTAAAATAATACAATACTAAGGGTGTCTTGAAAAGAATATTCTTATGATTATTATTATTTTTATGTAAGCTCATTTCCATAAGTTGGATTTCATATCGACAAATTTGAGTTTTCACAAGAATGTTTACGAGAAGTGTTAGAATACATTCAACAGTAAAATATAATTTAATAAATATTGTATTTGTTTAATACATCCCTGATAATCATTTTCTACATTATAAATTAATAAATGGCTATAAATAACTTGTGATTACCTAATTTATTCATGTTTAGCAATTAAAAATATATGAATATTGTTCATTATAGTGATTAT
>NW_027108204.1:110726-128156 GCF_000696795.3 Halyomorpha halys
ATAAAATTAATATTAAAATTTTGCACCCCTAATCATCATCTCCTATATTATAAATTAATAAACGGACATAAATAACCTATGATTACCTAATTCTTGATAAAATGGAGAATTAGGTATTAATTTTGGATAAGAATTAGGAATTAATATATTTAATATTCATATATTTATAAAAATAAAATTAATATTAAAATGTTAAACACCCCTTTCCTTGCCCTTGAAAAAGAGTTTCCAAATGGTTACACCCTTCAGTCTATTTAATAAGCACATTTTATTCGCTTTTATCTTATAGTGTGTGTGATTTTTAATTCAATGCACTATGTTATAATTTATTTTATATAATAATAATGTCATAATGTTGTTTTTTAATTTAAGTAATTTGCCATTATACCGATTGGTACAGGAGGTCACCGAAACCTTCTCATGTAAGGCCCATTATGCAAGTTAAGCATGTGCTATTTTTTGCGTAAATGTAATGTTGATAAAAATAATCAATAACCGTTAGTGAGTGTGTATTGGTTTTAAACATCATAAATTTACTACTATTGGTGACTCTTGACTATTTCAAACTAAATCAAAATCTAGCAATAATGAGGAGCGGAATGAAAGGACACGACAAATATCAAAAAGGTGAGAGTCAAACATCCTCCTTTTTGAAAAGATATGCCTGAAATTGTCAGGCCGAAGCCCGATTCGATCTGGTTAGAATCGCCAAAAAAGTTACTAAATTTAATTATTTGGTTGCTCAATTAGAACTTAAAATCGTGAAAAATATTTATGACATAGTGCAATCTACAGATGGCGAAATATTGATTTTTCATTCGGAGCTCTATATCTTAAAAACAACCAACAACACTAGAAAATCTAAGAGAACATTATTTAAAGAAGAGTAAATTTGCTGAAATATTAGCCCTAAAAGAGCTATTTACGTCCAATAGTTCTCGAGATATAGCTTTTAAAAAGCAAAATTTCTTAAAAATCTACTGAAAGATTAGTAGTTAGCTAATTTATTTTGTGAAATCTATATCTCGGGAACTACGTGACGTACAGATGTCTATTAGCACTCAAATTGAAGCTAGTTTAATGTACTATACAGAAGTTTATGACCTTTACTTTCGTAGGACTAGTAGTTTTCATGATATTTGCTCAAATAATTTGATTTATGAAAAACTTTATTTCAGAAACCATTGGACGTACTGATTACTACAAGCGCTCGAATTAAAGCTAGTTAAATTTACTACAAAATAATTGATTATGTTTATCTTAGGAGTAGTAGTTTTTATAATATTTGACAAAATAAACTCACAAAATGTTAATTTCTAGTTGTTCGTATAAAATGTTGGATTTTGGAAAAATATATCTCTAGATTCACAAGACGCACATATGCCTGCCAGCACTCAAAATAAAGGAAATTTAACTTACCATAAAGTAGTTTATGACACTTATCTTTGGAGGGGTAGTAGTTTTTATGATATTCACAAATGAATATAAATTTGTCTGAACAACTATAAATCAATTTATTTTAGAAAATTTCATGTAAACTATTACTCCCTACTAAGATAAACATTATACACTACTTTATAGCTCATTAAACTAGCTTTAATTTAAGTGTCAATAGACATCTGTACGTCAAATGGTTTTTTAGATATAAATTTTTCAAAATAAATTCACTAACTACTGATCTTTTAGTACGTCCCATACAACATTTTTATGATATGTTGCTTTTTAAAAAGCTATATCTCGAAAACTATTTAACGTAAATAACTCTATTATGGCTTATATTTTAGCAAATTTACTTTTCTCTAAATGACGTTCTCTTAGGTTTTCTTGTGTCGTTCCTACGAAAATTGTTGTTTAATGTAATGTAATATCTTATATGGATGGATAACACAGGAGGCTACCAGAACCTTCCCTTGTAAGGTAGAATAAGTTAAGCATGTGTGACTTGGGTAAAAGTACTGTTGATAAAAATTTATAACTGTTAGTGGATGTGTATTGATTTTTACCACTATGAATTCACTAAACTGTTTAAATTAGGTTAATACGTACATCATGCCTGCCAAATAGCTTTTGTCATCTTAGATTCTTACCTGAAAAAAAAATACTTAGTTATAGCAGTTAAAATATTTAACTTATTGATAGCTTGCAGTAAGTTTATCAATAATTATATAGGAAGCTTAAGATATTTACAACTTGAAGTAAACAGTTTTAGTGAACAACTATTGTGGGTTGTTATAACAGTAAGTTTATAACAGTGCTGGCAATATCTTCTTTTTTTTCTAGTCTTTGTAAGAGATAATGTTAATTACCCCTTTACAAATAATAACCACAAGATTAATATTATAAGAAAAAATGCTCTTAAAAGGAGTGAAATGATAAATTCTAACAATTTTTCCATTACTTTCCATAATGTGTCAAGATGGTATTATTCCTTAGTACTAATTTTTTTTTATTTATTCAGATTATTCCAATCCACGCAGTTAGACCTTTAAGAAAAACAATTCAATCAATGATGATACAGATTAATGATTGGATCCATAGACTTACATTAGGCAATATTTTGTATAGTATATCAATCTAACATTAAGATACAATATAGGAATTAAATTCCAATATAGGAAAATTTGTTTCATTGGTTTGATAAATATTTTAGATCTTTTGTTGTATTAAAACACATGCTTGGACCTTAGTCTATCTTTGGCAACTTTCTTTTGTGTACAACTCAGTGATATCAGTATTATTCCATTTCACTATTTATCTATAAATCTGATATTGTATTTCTAATACTATATCTACTAGAGAACTGTAATGGTTGTTTGCAGATGTATTAATAAAAATCTATCCATTTTAGAATGGGTTTTCTTTAGGAATTCCTTATATTTATTTTTCTATATATATTACCTTTAAATGTTGTTTCCATTATCATGTGAGGGAAAATCTCTCAATTATGTTATATTTCAATTATATATAATTATTTTTGTTGTCTTCCTTTAATAGGAAAGAGGTTACCAATTGGGTATGGCACTCGCAACTCATGTACTTGAGATGTACTCAGACTCAAGTTTGTCATTATGCGACTAGTTTATTTTCTACTTTATCACCAATGGATTAACATTAAATTCCTGGCTCACCGCCTATATATACCCAACTTCTTTAAAGTATCTGGCCCTCCTTTGGGCTAGTGGCTAAACTAGGTTCTTAGCTGTTAATGAGCTCTACGTTGTAAGATAATTAGTCAAGAAATAGTATTTTCTTATTAAGTACTAAAACCTCTTTATATTCCTGAAAACTCTTAATGCATGTTAGAGATATCAATTGTTGTTATTTGTAACCTTTTTTATTAAGTCTATGATAATTTAAAAATATTTATTTTATTATTGATTATATGTACTATTTTATAATTATAATTATCTTGATTACATTTCATCATACTTCAAGATTTCCTTGTGGCAATCCCCTTCATCTCTAAGATTAAGAAATAATTTTTTAAAAACTACTTGAGTCGGAATTGTTTGAAACCCAGCCATATTGCACATAACCAACATAAGGAGAACCACCAATTATTCTTTGAGCTTCATTGGCATTTTTGTTTTTAAAATACAGAGAGCAATGAGTCAGTAAATAAATTTTAAGTGTTCTTTCCTAGATCAAAAGGGGATTTTAATGAAAACCTGGACAGAATTATTTTAAAATAAACAGGAAACCAGTATAAATTTTTTTGTAATACTGATCTGATTTAGATTTTTTTAGTTTTATATTAAAAATTATTATCAATGAAAAAATTATCTTTCAAATGAAGGGCTATAATTACCCAGAAAATGTATAGTAAAACTAATTTTGTTTTAGGTTTTAGAAATATTTTAATTATAGAATAGTTAGTATATATTTTTTTTTAAATTCAGTCTTACTGCAATCTATAGCTAACGAAAAACCATCATTATTAATTCCATCTTTATAGGTACTGTTATTTTTGAGAGAAATTATTCAATATATCAGTGAGCGAGAGAGATGTACGGAACAGATTTATTGTATAGACTATAATTGAGTAAACATTGTCATTATAATAGCTTAAGTACTGAAAGGTTTGGAATTAGTAGAGATAACAGCCTAATTGTCAGGTAAACTGTAGATATAAACAAAATTGAAACAATAAAAACTTTTCTTAACAAGTTCTTTATCTTAAAAATTAAAAGTTATTTATATATTGAATAGAAATTAATGAATATAAAATCACATCAATGTTCTATTAGGATATAAAGAAAACTTCTGGAATAGTTTATGAAATAATTATGAGTACATAACATTTTAAATAATTGAGAAACCTATTTACAAGAGAACTAACTTCAAATAACCCGCCAACGGAAAATGGGACTCCCTTCTAGTTCTACAGAAACACCAAGAGATAGCAGCACCTACACGAAACACGAGGAGGTCGATAAAGATAGCAGTTCTGCTACCTTCTTGAAATAAATCATGCCGGTCTTATCAGTAACTGTTTTCAGCAAGTTTAGAACAAATCGTTGGTGTAAAATGTGTACTAAAGTTTTGCAAAAACTTTGTCAGAACTTAAAAAACGTAATAATATACCCGTATAGATACGGGGGATATTACTAAATTATGTTAGAATATATTTTTTACAGTATCTTATCATTCATTTTCTAAAACAAATTATATGTAAAATAGAATTATTTTTGATTAGTACTTGAGATATTACATTTTTGTTATGTATGTTTTTTGAATGAATTTGATTAGAAGTTGAACAAATGTCCCTCATATTGCAGTCAAGTTCTGTTAACAACTGAAGTTTTAAAAACAGCAATAGGTCCATTCATACAGTTCATTTCACAGCAACTGTCTCAGCCACTGCTATAATAATAATATTCTTTATTTATTCTGGTATTGATCCCTTAGAATAATATACAGGCGTCAAAATATCGTCTTTAGAACCTTACCATAAAATACAAAATGAAATTATAAAACGTCATAGAGTATTATAGAATAATGAATTTGAATAGATAAAAATGAACAGCAATAATTAACAGAATATTTAAAATAAGAACAGAACAAATAAAATAAAACCATATGTCATATCGTAAAACATAAGGTGACTAACACTTCTGATCATAAATAAAAAGAAAGAAAAATGGTAAAAAATCAAATACAATTAAACTGAAAAGATACTACTTCTGCCAATATGTATTTACAAGTGAAAACGAAAACATTAAATACAGAAAATATATAAACCTTATTTGAAGCTTTCAATTGTTATTCTTCCGAAATTGGGTGGACAGAAGGTAGTCGAAGATACGGGATTTGAAGATTGGAAGGGTATTAACTACGAATGAAGAAGGGAATAGGATGAGGAAAGATCTACCAAAGGCTGCTGTTCGATGGGTAGTTACATATAAGTCTGAAGGCCGTGAGCGGGTATTGCGGGAATGTAAACTTAATGATAGTTTCCGTTAGGGTATAGAATTGACCTAGTCACAGGCGGGCCCCCTCTCCGACGCTCTGAAACTTCCTGGATCCATCACTTTTTGTAATTGACTTTCGCCATATTTAGATTATGTTTACTATTACCTTGTAGACTGGATACTTTCGCACTGCCTCTTTGTCGTGACCGTACTACCATGACAAAAAGGAGTCGCTCTGCAAACTGGTCTACAGGCTATATATTTTTATTGAGCTTACCTAGCTCACATTTAACTACTTCTTTTAATTTACTGGCAAAAATATTTTATAAACATATATATCTTTTTTATTTGTAATTCAAAGGTGAGCATCACACATGCAACTTACTAAGGTGAATCCAGGATTCAAAATATCGAACTCCTGTCAATGTTAGAGGGTCAACGCTCCTCAGGAAACCTGGAAAAATTGGTAAGATGGCGTATACAAAACATTATTTTACTTTTTTTTTCCCCCACGCTATCACCCCATTTTCCCTCTCGCAGCCCAATACAATTTTACTTTTCCTCTTAGTTGGTCCGCATCCTATGTATACAAAACACATTTTATTTCATATCGCTGGTTTTGATCAGGATTGAAAAATTATTTCAGTTCCAAAATGTAAACTTGTAACTTTCTAAACTTGAAAAAATAAACCATTAAAATATTAAACTTCCTAACAATATCCAAAAAAGTCTTTAAAATAGAAATAAAAAATGAGGCTCGTAAGATAATGAAAGGCATCCTACTGACAGAAAGAAGAAAGTATAAGTAATCTTAATATTTATTCAATGTTAAGAAATGCTTAATTAAACTTGAAACTTAATCTGTTGAACTGTTGTCTAAAACGGCGTCGATATTCCACTCCAGTTATTAAATGTCCAGGGCTGCTTATTTCTCACTTACTTTACCTTTGAAGTTGTTAAGTAAGGATAAATAATTTATAACCAATATTATAAAGGATTTTTCGTTGGTATCAATGTGGTATTATTTCCTTTTAGCACACCCAAGTACTTAAAGTTTTATCAAGATTGAATGTGCCTTGTTTGCTGTACGAATTATTTAGCTAATTACAAGTAGTTAAAATATATGTTTTAAGATGAATGTTGTAATAAACGTAGAGCTTTAAGGTGAAGTAAATATCAGATTATATTATTGGTTAGTATTAACTTTACCTGAATGTTTCCCTACTTTTCTTTTTTTTATTATTAAATATTGGCTGAGCTGGACAGTCTTCCTCTTTTCCTTATAGCTTTCCAGCACTGGAGATGACCCAGAAAGATAAAATAAATATATAAAAAAAAACAAGTGAAATATTTTTATAAATTAGGGACGTCCGTAGCTTATATGGATAGGCGCAGGTCTATCAATCTGAGATCTGCGAGCGGCGTCGGTTCGAGTTGTAGCGTTGACGTTTTTCATTAAGTGGCGGTCCCATAAAGTGAAAAACTTGACTCCCCCCCCCCCAACCCACCATGGTTAGGCAGTATAGGAATTCAATGGGAGTCTTGGGCTGACGAAAACAAAAAAATATATATATATAAATTAAACGGCATGATTCATACTTAAAATTAATGTTTTTTCCTACTTACACTATATTCAAAAAAATAATGCTCTCTAAACTACTGCTGTATTGTTCTGGTAATAACTGAAGTGTTAAGTACAACTATAGGCCCGTACATACAGTAACATTTCTCAGCTATGGCAGCTAATGTCGCAGCCACTGCTATAGTGTAAACTTAATGATAGTTTCCGTTAGAGTGTGGAATTGACCAGGTCACAGGCGGGCACCCCTTCTTCGTCCCTCTGAAACTTCCTGGATCCATCACTTTTTCTAATTGGCTTTTGCCATATTTAGATTATATTTACAGTAACTATGTATTTAACAACGGGTAGTATAATTAAATGAACAGTTCTATATTAAATATTTATTTAGAAAAATAATAATTGTTAACCACCGTGCTTAATATAAGATGGTTTACACTTTAATTACTGATAGCTTGATATGACATTATCTTAAATTGCCCATAGTATAAACTCATTATGGATTAAAACTGACGTCAAATATTTGAAGGATGACGTAGCAGTGACTCGAACGGCTACGAGCCAGAAATCCTTCCCGTAGCCCAATTTACAGGATATGTTGTTTTATAATTATAAATTTTCAATATGGTTAAGTAAGCAAAGCCTCAATGCAATATTTTCTCTGTAAACACCACTGTTGATGGCAGAATGGATCGGAATTATTGTTTCATTGAGAATATGAATCTTGTTAGCATATTTACCCATTAAACTTAGCAACGTAAACAATACGAAGTAATATTATTATTAATGCTGAATAGTTTCATCAGTATACAAAATACAAGCTTTTAAAGTAAACTTTTTAGGGTCAAGTAATGAACGTGTAAGAGCGTATTCATACAATGGGCTAGTTACTAGTAATTAGATTCCACTGTCAAATTCCTGTTAACCATTAGAAACAGAAGTTTCCTTAGTCCAGAAGTCCTTTAGACGGGTATTACGAATTATATTTTCAGTATAAAAATAAAATAATATAATTTTTAATTTTTTTTTTCAATCGATTTCGATTTGTTATATTTAAAAAAATATTTTTAATTCTATAAATCCAACCAGTATGATTATAAACATAGTGACCATACACTCTCCGATTGAAAATACGGCTATTTAGTAAGAGACAATTAAAACAGAAATCAGTTATCTTTTTGTTTTAATTTGAAACTTATATTTAATAAAATGAGTTTTTTTTTCTCTAATAAGTACGAAAATAAACTTACAAGCGTCATTACAAAACCCTACAGTTTATTTTTAAATAAGCACAGAAATGGAAAATATTAATAATAATATGATTATTTTAAAATTAGTGAAATTATTCTACAGAACACTTTGAAAGAAGTGTAGATAGGTAAACATAAAACAAAAAAACTTTTTTTGTAGAAACATATCAATAGATATTTTTTTACAAAAAAACTTTTTTTGTAGAAACATATCAATAGATATTTTTTTGAGCTATAAATTTCACGGAGAAAGTTTTTATTGGTTTATAAGAGTTTCCAAGATTAAAATTCATGAAATTGAAATGCCTCAAAAAAAGAATCTCACTGTTATGTCACAGGGCGGATCCAACTTAAAATCTCCTAGTCAAAAGTATCACGTCATGTTAAAACATTGAGTGGAATATTTCAATTTGAGACCGTCGGAAGCAACATAAGATTAAGTGGCGAATTATTTATGGTTAGTAACATTTAATTATTTACGCCTTCAGGACGGGTTTGATAAAAAAAAAAAATCTAATTCGATTGAAAATTGTAGAGTTAGGAACACAGGAGAAAGTATGAAAATAACATTCTTAATAAATATACTAAATTATATTATTATAACTCAATGAAATTCAAATCAAAATTCTAAAAATTGTTAAGGTTAGGGGGAGTGAACTATATAGACACCCTTTCGGCTCTTAGAGGTATGTCTTTGTTTAAAATGAATACAAACTGATTCGTAGACATCTAAATATATATTTATACTTAAAATAAACTAAAAATTATTGCCATTTTTATCCGACGAAAATTGTGTTTATTTTATTTTTTTTAATAAATTTAAATTATAAAAACACTACTAATAAAATTAAATCCTATTCAGTGAATCATCCTCGTTATCCAGTCCAAGAGGTCACAAGTTTTCCACTAAGTTCCAGCCCAAGTTTCCTTTCCTGATTTAATCTTGACTTCAGTCCGACTAGACGATGTCTATTATACTTCTTTTAAAAAAAAAAAAAATTAAAACTTAATAGAATAGAAAGCAGAACTAATTAAGAGACTTCATAAACTATGAAATTATTTTACTTCCTTGACTATTTTAGTTAAAGAAACAAACAAGTTTATGCAGCAACATTAGTACATAATAAAGTATAAAATAAATAACTACTTGTGTATAATAATTTCAATTCAATATATATATATATTTTTATAGATTCGGACAATATAATAATACGGATTTAAAGAGTCACGGCAAGATTAAAGGATTTTATAAACAATCTTAATAACAAAGGTATATACTTCTTAATTTAGTATTAACCTCTTTCTTAAGCCATTACGTTAAATTTCAACGCATATCTTTTTTTTTTAAATACTACAAACTAGAAATAGATGAAAACAATTATTTGAATATTGGCCAATTGCGTCATTATTATGAACAATCTATTTTATGATTCATATATATTTTTTTAGAATCTTCGTCAATTTTATTTGTTAATTAATGGTTATATTTATTATTATTATAGAGAATTAACTTATTTCACTTTTATAATTTGTTATTATTATTTTAAATAAAATTGTTATCGAACATTTACATTTAAATTAATTTAAGAATTAATGATTGTTCAAGTATGACTGATTAATATAAACCTCAATAAGTATATTATTTAATGTTATTATATTAACAGTTTTATTGTTATTTTGGCATTAATTCGAAGCAATTTTTCAATCAAAAAATATTATTTTAGAGTTAATCATAATACTAAAAATAATTGAGGCCTGTTATTATTGTCAGCGGAGCGCTTTCAATGTAATATTCATTTATCAGTAAATAAAAAGTCTTAATTAAAGGATTTTTTTCTTTTTTTTGTTGTAAAATGTTACGTAAAATATTCGGACCGAAGAAGCATAAGTTGACCGAAGAATTTATAAAGCTACTCAACGCCGAATTACGGGAACTGCACCAGATAAATTGAGTTCAGGTGATAGCATTGCGATGATTAATATTGGCCTATTAAGTTGTAGTATTTTGTATGGCAGGTATCCCTAAAAAGTTAATTAACACTACCCTAATGGAACGTCAGCGGGATAGACTGAAATGTAAGTGGGAGGATTGTATCAGTACTATACACACCAAATCTCGTCGAAGTACAGAAAACGAATAGTGGTGTACGGCATTGAACCTTCTGGTACGCTTAGACTTTTATTATTATTGTCATTTGTGGCCTAAATCAAATTATTTGGATAT
Organism: Halyomorpha halys; assembly: GCF_000696795.3. NCBI lineage: Eukaryota > Metazoa > Arthropoda > Insecta > Hemiptera > Pentatomidae > Halyomorpha > Halyomorpha halys. The sequence goes on from NW_027108204.1 coordinate 121,191, forward strand.
GGTGACGTTTCGAGGATTCAGATATAACTGCTTCAAAACTCTCGAGTATCATTGTCAGAACTTAATGAATAGTATATTTAAACCATAATATAAATTAACTTTTATTTAAAACTATCTAATCCGGCAATGCTTCGCTATTGCTATATTTGAGGTTGTATATAGATTTAATGAACACTATAGGTAGTTTGATATAAATTATTGTGTTTAGTTAAAATTAAAAATTTACAACTACTGTATTATATACTTTATATGGTTAACATAAATTGAAACAATACAAAAAAATATACTATATTGATGAAATTATTGATAATATGATAAAATTGATAAAAATATTGACTCACTGAGCTATCAAAGTGTGTTAATAGAATTTTTAGGATTGAAACGAAGTTGATATTCGTTTTCTGCACCTCATGAAAGCGTTAATTACGAATTTTCGGAAAATAAAAGTTTTTAGCCAATAATTTTCACCCAAGAATTTCCTTTTTGAAAATAAGAAAATGGAGATAACTTCAAAACGGCTTAACCAATCTAAACCAAACTTGGCATTGGTTTAGGGCTTTATAAACTGCACCAAAGGGCATAAACTGGGTCTAATTAAACAAATTAGAACCGGAGAAATAAAATTCAACGCACGATTTTTTTCCTCTATTTGAAACCCATCTTTCGCCCCTATGGGGGCATTAAATCTACGGCTGGAAGAGCAGTCATTCAGCTTTCCAAAGGTTGTAATGACAATTAGAAAGAATGAAGAGGAGTTATGTACGATTATATGAACAATAGTCACTGAAAGAAAAAAACATCCTCCGAATTAATATAGTTGAAAAATTTCTAATTTCCTAAAAATGGTATTTAGTACTTTGAGACGATACTAAAAACGGATATGAAATGCAATTTTCTAAAAAAAAAAATTATTGACCAACTTTACCCCGAGCCACGTTATATTTTTATAATTTTGGGTAAATATAACATAGCTTAATAGAATCAGTAATACTTTTTTCTTATTCAAACACTACAAAAACGCATGCTTTCTGAGCTACAAACCAAAAACGCTCAATTTCGCTCATAACTTTATTCTACTCCAGAATTCGGGGATTTGATCATCATTAAACCTTCCCATGGCGACAGGAGACATTTTGAAAAAAAAAAACTGCTCGTAAATTCGATTAGAATCGACCATTCCTTCTTAGACATATAGATAAGTAGTAGTTTTTGGCCTTAATCACTTATACTATGTTTATTGCATGTGATTTATGATCACTTATGAAAAGAAGAGGCGAAATATATTAACTAGACCAGCTGGGGATAGCCAAAAATGAATAAAGGAAAGAATAGATCAAGCGTGGATTAGACCTAGAGTTAGATTGCGGGGTTGACATTAAGGGGGGCACGTTATATACAGCGGGTTCATAAGTGCTCCTTCCCTAAGAGGTATAAATATCTTTTGCAGTTAGTGGCTGCCTCAAGGGGCACTTTTATCGGGAGTTTTAGCCAGTATTAATATTAAAGTGTATAAGGTGGGGAGCTTGTCTTGATAGGGAGTAAAAGCGAGAAATCACCTTCCAGGCGTAGGAGTAGGAGAGGCCGAATTATGAAATTATTTATCGGAGGATTAATTGATTTAATTGACATTAAAATTCGTGTTTGTATATATTTAAAAAACAATAAAATTGTTAGTAAAATAATGACCATAAATATTATGAGAATATTGTTTAAATAAAATGAATTTTATCCAATTTTAATCCAAAACCATCGATATTTATTTATAAGGCCATCCTCAAGGAAAATTAAATTTTAGAACCACATCCATTTTAAAAAACTTTATGCAGCCTATTCTGTCCACAATTGCCCAATTTTGTCAATTCATCATATTAAATTAGAAATTAAAACTTTTTATCACTGTTAATTTTCACTATTATAATTTATTAAAACAATATTTTTTGTTATTTATTAAAATAAATTATAATATTAAAAATTAACTGTGATTCAAAGTTTTAATTTTTAAATTAATATGAAGAATTGACAAAATAGGGTAATTGTGGACAGAAATTAATGACAATTTTAATATTTATTGTTTTATAAGAAAATACATTGCGCGAGGCCTTGGACCTCTACGGTCTGTCGAGCCAATGTTAGTAAAAAAAAAATTGTTTTATTTTGAACTCTATCCTAACCATTTCATTTATTATTGCTGATATATACAGACCCAAGTTCCGATGGTCTCATAATTTAAGTATATTTTTTTAAAAAAGTTTTAGTCAGTATAGAAAATAATTAATTTTTAAGAATGTTCTTCCGTTCTGTTGTTTCAATGATTATTGCTACGGTCATCTTTTTTATTCATATTCACTTTCTTATTTTTATATGTAATTTTTGGTTAAGGATGAAAAATTCTGTGAATAATTTTTGTGTTGTTTAAATTGTCTTTATATTGTTATTTTATCAGTTTTAGATGTGTGTACCTTTTATAATGTGTCATTATCTTTATTGTAGATTTAATAAAATTAATTATTAACTTGATTATACATTAATCTCTTAATTTGTTTTTTGGGGTAAACATTTTAATATAGATTTTCGTATAACTAATTCTTGTTTTTATTTAGGGTATACCTGATACGAGTATATTGTATGTTTATAGCTCTGGTGCTTAAAAATTTCACTATATTTATGTTTTGGTGAAGAAGTTAATTGGAGTAGTACTAACAGTGTTAAAGTACAAATAGTACTAAAGCAGTACAGTACTATGCTAAGGAAAATAATACAATAAACATAAACATTTCCAAGAAATTATGAAATATTTTTCCCAATATTTCTTGAGTTAACTTTAAGATCAACCCCAGTTGTGGTAGATAATTATTTAATCTTTAGTGTAGCTGTGAGTCAACTCCCTGGATTCAAAAGTCAGGGGGGTACACCTAGCCTCTATAAAGGGTGTAACCATAATTAGGAAAAAACCTGGCAGTTGAGCGTGATCTTGAAAAAAACATCTCCTAGTACAACCGTTGTTTGAAAAAACAGTATTTCCTTACAAATTACTGAACCCCTCCAAGAGATGTAGCTGTTCACATTATTTATAATGATTATAAATGCGTTTGAAACTATATTATAATTTTTGATTTCTAATATTCCTATTAAAAAAAAAAAAAAAAAATAACATCTTATGTGGGTTGAATGTTAACAGATTCATTTTATCAGGACGACTGGACCTTCCCCCACCCCTTTCTGCCTCATTGACAGGTCGTGAAAAGGCTTTTTGTTGGACCCTAGGGGCTGAGGATTGATGGCTGGGATCACTTTGGGGCCGAACCGAAGCGAACTACCACAGCTTCTCTGATTGGTTAAATTATCTGACCGTCTGTTTGTTAATTATTCACCAATCAGTAGTTTGCTGTACGAGCGGGATTAAGTTCCAACTGGATTACCTGTACATTCCCAAGTCCTTAGTACATACTACATAACAGAATCAATCAATTTTAATGAAGGAGTGAGTGGTTTTCTATTCATATCCTCTTAATAGGAAACGTTCTAACATTTTATTAATTTATTAAGATAACATTATTTTTACAAATGGTTTCGTTTTTAAACACTCATAGCTGTTATAAATGCTAGAAAGCAAGTATTGCTAAAATTTTACAGAGAAAATGGGCTATTAATTATTAGATATAATAAACAATATTAGATATTATTAGATTAAATAAACAATTTTCAAATTTAAACATAAGACGGAAATACAGCTAGAAAGTAAAATTGGCCAACAATGTCAATGAACTTCACCGCACAACACCGATAAGATAGATTCTGCATGCAGCAAGTACACATACTATTATTGTTATAAGTATTTTTAACAGTTTTTATTACATTATTATTATTTATTCTGTCCTAAATAGCACACATGTACAAATATTAGACCTAACCAGCCGATTTGGGATCCCATGAAGATGTACCTTCTATTTTTTCCTTGACCGTTTATTTTAAGTCTTAGTATGAACTCCCCCTCTACTAGTTTAGAAGTGCCCTCCCCCCCTCTCTCTCTCTCACTCCCACTCTCTCACACTCTCTCTCCCTCTCTCCCATGTGCACATGGGAAGATTACTATAGCATTTACGGATTCGTCCAAAATTTTTTTACCATAATTATTACTGTAAAAAAAAAGTGACAAAAATTTAATTTAAAATTTCTTTTATAGCTTAACATTACACTTTCTTCACCACGGTTGGTGCAATAATATAGGGCTGTAAGATTATCCACCGAAGAATAAACAAATAACATTCTTGTAATTAAGGACAATACACCTTTAGTTTAAGATTTAAAAAATATTTTTCTTAATTAGTCGAATCTAATATCTCTTTAATAATAAAATAAATACTCCAATTTAATTAATGAAATTCTAAACTAAGATATTTAATATTCTTATAATGTACGAAAAAAAAGATAATTATTATGAACACATGTCAAGATGTAAAGTGAATTTAACTGTAAAAATTATTGAATCATTTTAGTAAACAAGAGAAGTCCCGCAAAAAATGATACAGCCCGTGAACAATGACAAAATTCTATCCCGGTAAAAGTTTTATCCTTGAGTACAGTATCACTTTTTGTTCTTTGAGCTTTTTTTTTTAGAGGCATTGTATATCTTACTTTAGCAAGATAACATTACAATCTCCATGTTAGTACGGTATAAGAAGAGTCAGTTTCTTTTATAAATAATAATAAGAAGAAAGAAGTATTTTATTTCTATTACATTGTTTTATTATAATTTGAATACATATTCTAATTCAATTAGCCAACAGGAAGAGATTAGGTATGAAATATCAAAGAAAAAAGAAAATGTAACTCATCGGTAAGGTACTGTGCTACTAACTCCAAGGACTCGGGCTGTAATCCGATTGTGACAGATAATTATTTTCTCATTTAAGATTTACTGTGAAACAGTAAAAATCTTATTGATGTGCAAATATTGCCTTTTTTATTGGGAAAATTCAGTTACAATTTTATTTTCCATCACTAGTTTATCTACTATCACATTAAAAATCACCTAAAACGCGATAACAGGACAGTCCTATAAGAATTTACTGTAGAATTAAACAAATATTACAGATGGCAAGGATTACAAATCAAATTAAGATTAAAAAAAATAAATAAACAAAAGCTAGGCGTTTGTTTATTTTGGAATTTAGTCTATGCCAACGGAAAGATTGAAAATGATGGTAATTGGAATTTTATTGGTCCATACGACTGCATTCCAACTGATTAAAATAAAATTATTACTTTAGGTAATCCTAATCAAGGGCTAAATAGTTTCCCAACTTTTGTGACTTCATGGAAACGTTTACAGCGCTACAATGAGATGAGAATACGAGTACCAAACTAAGTGTTGACTGTTTTATGAACTAAAGGATTTCAATGTGAAAGTAGGTAATTATATGGAAATATCTAGAGTTTTGTAAGGGAGGGGGTAGCTGAGTGGTAAGGCATTATCTACTAGTTTCAAGAACCAGGGTACAAATCCGGCTGTGGCAGATATTTTCTATTTCATTATAGCCATAAGTCAACCCTGTAGGTTCGGGAGTCCTCCAGGGAACACTCCCCGTAGTTAGTTACAATCAATGAAATACATCTGTAAAACCAAGAACTTCTTTTTCAGAATTTCTACAGGATTTTATTCACCATTAAATGAAAAAAAATTAAATTAGGTTCTTTAGTTTTCAATATTAACACTTATTAATAGATTCTGAAAATCTTTTGCTATAGATAGAACATAATTCATATCAGAATAAACAAAAATAACATCAAAAACGCAACTAAAGAAAGAGGTTTATCTGAAACTTCTAGTAGAATGTTCAGAGGTAGACGAATTATTCTAAAAAATCTATGAATAATTGAAAAACCTTCCGTGACACTGATAAAATTATAAACCCATAATTTCTAACCCTATATAATCAGCTATGTACCCCGAATAAAAGAGCATCAATATGCAACAAGTAATATAATAATGCTTTTAATCTAATTGTGGTTTTTCTAACATGATTTACAACAACGCTTCAACTATCATTATACATTGTTTGAGGCTGTTCAAAACCTTCAACCTTCAAGATGTTCCAGGGCTCCAAGAAATTCTTTAACAAATTATAACGAAAATTCTATAGTGAGCAGTTTTTATAAATAACATCTCGATTAATAAAAACCACAGGGGTATAATTCACTTTTACTCCTGAAAACATTCAACTACTTTTTTACTAACTCCAATAATCAGTTTCATACATGATTACAAATACTAAAAAACCTAAAAAATCCGATCAATAGGTTTGACATAATTTTAGTTCAGATCAGCACTAACTTAAGCTAACCAAGACACACTCTGTAGTTTCACTCGCGTGGAATTTGGATTATACATGCATGTTTTTAGAATAATCATTGGTTAATCATGACTGAGTACATTTGAAAAATTGAATAATATGCATTTTTTTCATGGAAAAACAAGAGGATCAAATACTAATCAAACTATCTATATATACGGAAAGTGCATTTAGTTTTAAGGTTGCTTTAAACACTTGGAAAACACAAAACATAATAATTATTTATTCATTATACGTAATTGTAGTAAAATAGCTGCATTTTAAAAAATATGCAGTGACAATACAGCCATGTTGAAATATATTATTAATCCCCTAAAATACAAAATAATTTTTAATATTTTCATATTTAATAATATTTAAGATAATTAAATTAAAGCATTATTTCTTAAGTAACCACTACATGGTCAGATTGATATTTTTGTGTCAGCTAAATGGTTTTAATAGACCAATGGACAAAAAAAGTGACTCAAAATGTTTGAACATGCTAATTATCTTATTTTTGTCATAACAAGAAGAATGTTATTTGTTTTATTTTTTATTCATTGACTTATTTTATTTTGTATATATTTATTTATTTTTTCTCATAATTAATTTGTACTAATAAAATGTTATT
>NW_027108204.1:128779-136476 GCF_000696795.3 Halyomorpha halys
CTCTCTCTCTCTCTCTCTCTCTCTCTCTCTCTCTCTCTCTCTCTCTCTCTCTCCCCCCCTTTGGCCCAAGTCGGTAGTGGGGTGGGCCGCACATAGTTAAATTTCAGAGTAATTGGCCCACAGACCTCTATCGGTTAGTAACCACTGGTTAAGTGTATTCTGATAGCTTCATGTCCATGAAAATGAATGACAGCGATTGGGCACGTAACAACGAGAGCTCTTTATTATATAATATCTAATCAGTTCCTATGGGCTCTGGTGTTAAGTTATAAAGCCTAAATCATTCAACATTTAAACTATTTAATAAAATAAAAAACTAGATAAATTTATTTTGTACTTTATTAATTACTAAATTTCCTTACACTATTGGATTAATAATATTTACTAATTATTAATTTGTTTATAATTATTTTATTTTAACCTATTGAAGTACCTTTTCGGTCAGGTCCTCTAGTCAGAGAAAGTGATAAACCAGTCCAAACCCGTTTATCACTAATAGCAAACTAAGTTTGGCAGGGGTATAGTGATAACATTGCAAACTGTCTAGGGAGTATTATATCAACCAATTGATAAGATATTACATAAATTCAATGATAAGAATAGCATAGTAGGTAAATTTGTTTATGATTATTGTGATCCATGTTTGGAATAAGTCTATGGAAACGTCAAATAAATATGTATGCTTATGATTTCCATATTTTTGGCATATATCTCAAGACCTACACGATTATATAAAATATATTTTTTTTCAATTACCAAAAAGAATTAAGTGAATTGGTTATGAATAAAATGTTAATGTATATGTTATGAATAAAATGTTAATGTATATGACGTAAATAAAAATTTTAATATTATCAATAAAATGTAAATATATATGTTACAAATAAAAATTTTAATTTATATATTATGAATTACATTTTTAATGTTTTTAGACACAGCTTATAGACACTGCGTTACAGTTGCCATGGTGAAAAAAAAAACACTGGCGATATCCGCGTAGAGAAGATAGTTGTCATGGTGAAAAAAAAAAAAAAAACAGGAGCGATATGTTGAGACGAGTGGGTTTGTGAAGGGGACAGTTTGATTTTTGACCACGTTACGATTGTTCAATTGTGAAGTAGTGATAGTCTATCAGGCCCTGTGTCTTTACTGTGTTCTACTTCAATGGACGGTCATTAACACTAGAAGTGGGGATATAGTGCAGTGACGTTTCTGCAGCACGTCCTGGATAGGAGAGTTGTGGCAGGTGTCATCCTCAAACTTCTGGGGAAGGTGAGACGGTGATCGGAAAAGAAATATCGGATAGCTCCTTGTGTTCCTACAGAACACAAGCTGCCAGGAGTACGCCCACGGACTACGTGGCGTTTGAACTAAATTTTATTTTGTTTTGATTTTATATTCGCTTTTATACTCTTTTGGATAATAATGTAAATTTAGTTATTAAGGTTAAGCATTTAAGTTAAGGTTAAGTCAAACTGAGTTTTAATTGTTTTATTAATTGATAACAATTCTTTTTTTTCCTCTTTCATTCTGTGTACATATATTTCTTATTATTAATATTGAACTTTAGTACACATAGTTCTGCAGTTCTTTCTCTGCTTTCAACTTGTTAATTTACTTATGTTTATTTTTGTTGTTGTTCACAGAATATTACGATAATTCAACAGGTGGGTAAGTAACACCTCTAGGTTTTCTGTTAGCTACGTGTAAAGGTATTCGTCAGTGGTCATAATTCGACAATTGTTTATATAGGGGTATATTGTAGTTATATTGTGGGCATATTGTTTCGGTGTTTTCGTTATTTCCAAGTGAAAAAAAAAATAACGTGGCGTCTAAGGAGCATTTTATTCTTCCTTGTTTTGTTTCTTTCTTCCCTTTAACTCACCCCCTTCTCCGCTGAGTGTGGGTAAGTATAAATTATAAATATATAAGTAAGGATAAATCAAAATTTGTGGTTATAACTGGAACATAACTGTTTATTGAGATTGCAAAGATTAATCTGTTGTTTTACTTTTGTCTTAGTGAGTAATATTTTCATTATGTTAGAACTTATAAAACTTCTGTTAAATTATAGAACTTATAACATTATGAAACTTGAAGTAAAAAGTTTCGAGACAGACATCAGCCAATATGAAATTCCACCAATAACGGAAAAAAAAATCAAAAAATGGAGTTACATTTGTATGTCCCTACGCCCGGAATATAGTATCAATAACAGTAAAAGACAAGAAAATAAATTTAGAAAGGAAATAAATTTCAATCCTAATTAATTCAAATAATAAATCTTCCAAAAGAATTTCAAAGAATACTAATAAAATGGTAAAATTTATGCTTGAATTCAAATAAAATCTATCGGTAAAACAGTAATTTTTCTAAGAATGCTATCGACATTGTATTTATTTTTTCTTAGCGATAGGATCACAAAAACAAAATAATAAAGCGAGGAAAATATTTTAGGAATTGTAAATCGGTAACTGAGCGAAAACCTGAAACTCCAACTTATTCAGTTTTGTTTCGAAGAAAACATATCTGAATAAAGGGGCACTCCTCAAGGCTTTTCATAAAGTTTTTTTTTCTGTATTCAGGACACTCCGCTCTATTCCTCACCCCGCTGCTTTTAAGAAGACGATTTGGTTCAACAAAACACTACAGGAAAGAAATGCGGGCTATACTTAATAATGTATCTGTAAAAGCAGAGAGTAAACATATTTTTATTTGTTGTTATATAATTATTATCAAAATGAAACAAAAAGTAATATTGATAAAAATTGGAATAGATCTGATTAACATTTAACAAGATATTAATATTTGGCTTGATTTTTTCTCGCTGGGGAAATGCTTTTAAGATTCAGTATGATAATAATTATTAAAATATCTTTTCCATGTTAAGGTGTTTCTATAAATTTAAACAATTAACTGTGATGCATTACCTATATATACATATATATGATCTTGAGGCTCTTTTAGAAAAATAAACTAAAATCGGATGTCTAAAATCTAAATATGTTTAATTTTCTTTGTCTTGTACATTAATTATTTTCTTTTTATTATGTTATCAGTTTTATTTTATTAAATTTTTGATATAGATTCATATTTTTATATACAAACCATGATAGTATTTCCTTTTATTTATATATTTCTTTATTATTAATTTTTTTAAATTTAATTCAGTGAGCACTATTGTGGTCGTTTACATTTTGTTTTCTTCTTTTTTCTAATGAATGAGTATTTCTAACTATTACTTAATACCTTTAATTTTGGCAGATTGTAATTATTCTCTTTAATAAAAAAATTTAAATAAATCACTTTAAATAACAGTGCCCAACATGGAAATAAATACACAACTGAAGTTGTACAAAAATTAGTTACAAACAAAACTATAAACTATTGGATTCTTATTTGACAAACTTAATAGCGATTGAGTGGTTCATTCACATAATATTGTCATGCATTATAATTCATAAGTTATAACATATCCTTATTGTGTTACATATAATTTTACGTGTTTAATTATGCAATCATTTTTCAATAAATATAAAATTGTCATAGAAAATTTGATAATCTTACAACTTTTTGTAATCGAACTTTTTTTTTTCATAATCCTCTTTATTATTAAATTTATACAATACATATATACACATAATAGAAATGAAAAATGTATACTAGCATATATACAGCCTTGGATTGCCTTGTGGCATTGTAAGGTTACACAAATGAAACTAGAAAAGCTGTTCTTTATCAAACTGCAACAACATTCTGATTTTTTGGGATAGAGATCAATTCAGTTGTGTATTTTTTTCCTACCAAATCTGAAAATGTTTTAGATTTAGTAGAAACCAAGTTTTAGATTTTAGAGATGTAACCAACCAGAGATGTAAACCATGTAACTAAACTTCAATTTTCAGAATGTTACACCTTCTAACATATTACCACGTACAGGGCGTCGATGGCACAGAGATAATATACAACAAAAATGGCCTATAAATTTATTGTTTCCTTGAACTAATATAATACCTGCCAAAGGAGAATGAATTGCCTTCCAGTGTGTCGTAAATCATTAGACTCCATCTATATTACGGCAGCTTACACCTCACGAGGATCAATTAAAGTTGTGAGAAGATTAATTCATACCTGATCAAGGTAAATTTATAGTGTAAGTGTAATTTTATAGTAATTCGTTGAAGATAGTATTTGTTTTAAAAAACTGGTTTTATTTTGGGTTTTTTATTGTAGGCCATGACTATGCCAAAAATAAAATTGTGAAGTGTCTCCATCTAAATAAAATTATTATTTAGTATTATTGACTGTTCCTCAATACCCACAAAAAAAATTAATAAAAACCTACAAAAGACAAGAAAAAAGTAATTCTCATAAAAATGTAGCCAATTATTATTGGTTATTACATGTATACTATAATATATTATAATATACTTTGAATTGACTAAAATAAATAGCTTAACCTAAGTTATATCGCACATACCCCAGGAATTATCTGTTTAAATTCCTCAGCCTCAGGGCTCCGTTGGGAAATATATTCACGGTATGTATGATAGTTGAGAAATATATATTTATGATACTCGAATGTCGTTCAACAGTTTAAATCAATTATAACAAAGGTTTGATGGAAAAGTATTATTTTTATAATTATTATTATTTTTTTTTCGAAAACTAGAAATAGGTCTTTTCTCTTAAAATTATATCAAACATCATTGAAAAAAAAAAGGTTTGGAAAAACTAGATTTACCAATGGAATTGGATTGGAAATTTATTTTCGCAGAAAAAACTGAGGAAATTGATCAAAAAAAATTTTTGTTACATTAATTAAAATATTGAGATGTTGATAGTTAGTAGATTAATATGTGGAGAAAACGGTTGGAGGGAGGGATGCGGTAAACAAACAAACACAAATAAACATAAAATTATTTATTCGAGGCGAAGTTTTTGTTGGCTGACCGCATCTCCCCTCTTCTCCCGACCATCTTCTCCACAAATTACAGTTTTGAATTTACAGGAACTAGAGTGCTACCAATGAGTAGTTTCTCTACACGCCTGTAACACTCCATTTTAACTAAGATCAAATATACTGAATGTATTATATAATATACAGTTGTAAATTTCAATAAATATATTAAAAAATAAAAAAAAAGAATTTACAGAAGGTATTGTATGTTGTTTCTTTTTTTCGGAAACCATGAAATTAATTTGTTTTTAGAAACTACGCCAGAAACATCGGTCACTATTGCTTCTTCTAAATATTTGACTAAATTTCAGCGTTATCTATATTCCAGAATAAAATCAACTGAACTAGCCGTTTTTGAAGTACAGGTATGTCAAGAGGATATAAGTATATAAGGATAGTAAATTTGCGTATGCCTAATGGACATTATTATATTCTTAAAAAATATATTTAACAATCAGATTAAATTAATTATATATATATATATATATATAAGATCATATTAAGATTGTATCTAATTATAAGGTACCTTAATACCGTGGCTAGATTCTCATTTGAACTCGATTTTACGAAGCCAATATTTATTTGAAAGGTGTTGAACATTGAAGTTCATTTCAACAGATCGGCTATCAACATGTGTGATGAAGCTTGTGACATTTATAATTGAAAGGTAATTGTACCAATCGTTAACAATGATAAAGGATATTGGTTTTAACTGATATCCAATAACATTCGATTCGTTCTAGAACACTAGCCAATGAAAACAAGACCATTGGTTTAAACTGTTCCCCAGTTCTTCAGTTGTTCTTACAAAACGGTTTGTAATTTTTTTTATGTATGCGTATTTAGGCAGATAAGAGGCAAAAATTAAAAAAAAAAAAAACAACGAAAATTTTGTTGTTTTACATTAGGGTCGTTTAGAACCTACCAGGCAAAATCTGACAGAATATTAAGCTCTTTCTATTTTACTAAAAAATTGAAGAGCTCGATTTCTCGAACTTCGGTTTTCAGAAGGAAAAGTACATTATTTTTGTCAGATGTGGAAAATGTCTAAATTTCCCTAGTCCTGAAAATATATAAAATAGTCTACACCAGGAATGTTGCATTAATTTATACATTGGATTACTTAATAGGTCTATTAATTTTATTTACTTTCAAAAATAGATTTTATGATATATTAATTTTTAATTCAGTATAATATTTTTTTCCCGCCTGACTGTATTAAAGAGTGCGTATGAGTCACAACTATTTTTTAAATTTAAATTTGTATTTTAAAATCACAAATAATACGGTGCTGTGAATCTGGATGTTTTTAAAATTTCCTTATTTTCGTTAAATATTATTAAAACAATATGTCACAAACTATAAATATTTTAAGGATATAAACTGGTAAGAATATAACTTTATACCATAAATTTAACTCCAAAAACCATGCCATTATAGAAATATTTATAAAAAAAAAAAAAAAAAAAAAAAAAAATAAAAAAAATAAAAAAAAAAAGCAGAAGGATCTTAGAACCAATCCACAGTACTCAAAATATCAACAATACTTTTAAGCATAAAACAAATAGAAAAAACTTAAATACACACACTATGCAGATATAATAAATAGGCTGGACATAAGGAATCAGAAATGACATTTAAAAATAAGATTCTCCTTAATATTCAACTTGAATAGATAAATTATTAAATATAGACACATGAACAGGGAGGTAGACATACAGCGCACTGGCATATTGATAAGTACAAAGAGATAATTCCTAGTATAACTCGACATTGATTCATGCTAAAGGGACAAATGAATATATCAGTAGTAAACTATGTGACAAAAGTTCAAAATGAAATATGTACTTAACAACTGAAGTAAAATTGACTAAAAAGTTTTAATTGTATGCATAAAAAATGTTGATAATTGTAGGTATATTAGTACCTGAAGAGGGGAGGAAACACGAAACTTTGTAATAACAAATATACAATATTGATAATATTTTATAGAAAGTTTATTTTTCACCTCAACATTTTAATAAAAAGAACAAAAAATTTCCTAGTAAAGTAAATCTAGAACTTAAATATTCCAATTGCTTAGAAAAATATATTAATATATACAGAGTAAACTGTAATACAGAAGAGTATAGAGCAACAAATTTCGGAGAGTAAATTAAGAAAAATACATAGTACTTATACAATCGTTATTTATATTTATTATTATATGAGAACTTCTGAAAGCCTAGAAAACTCATAGCTCGGCCTAGTAGTTGAGAATGGGTTGTAGAAGAGCACAAATTAGAGAGAAGCATATATTCCTTGTTGGGACGTGACTCACCATTAAGCTACAATAACTGCCTTCAGCCCTTTCACATATATCACAGGACTGTCACAATGGGCCACTTCTCCCTAGCATTTATTATCGGAGGCGTTTTCTCAGGGTCGTTCTCTGTTAAGTCGAATTCGAGCCTAGCCCAGCCATTGTGCTTTACTAATACGAAGGAGACTAGGAAATGAAAAATAAAATAAATAAAGAAAGGGGTGATGACTGGAACGTAGTAAAAATCAAAATGTTTTGAGTGTGCCAGCGTTGCCTGATTAAGTTGTAGTCTTCTTCAAGACCATGAAACCAGGATACGAGAATAATTTAACATAGAGTAGTTAAGATATGAAATTGTGAAAATACCTGGAGGAAATATACTAAAACTGAAATATTGATGGCTTTCTTTTTTATAATTATTATATATTAATTTTA